>NC_134698.1:73302531-73532531 GCF_050947455.1 Rhinoderma darwinii | reverse complement strand
GATGGTGAGACATGAGAACTCCGACGCAACAATAGCGAACACCCGGCAGAGCTCAACGACAAAGAAAAAGACCTCGATGGACTCAGCATTAGCACGGGACAGTTCCTGGTCCTCCATTGCCCGGGTTCCATCACCCAAGCAACAACGCACAGAGTCCTCCAAATCCTTGCAAGGATCCCGCATTGATAGGATGATGGAGGCGCTACCGGACTGATGAGTATAACTTGCAATATGGAGGGTGTATACATGTCTCATGTCACGCACAAATGTGGTTTTACTGTGGGGTACGAAGGCTAGACATATAAGGCATTATAATTGTATCTAAAGGGTAGGATATTGTACATTAATGACACCCTGGCAAAAGGAATGGTCCAGAAACACCCGAGGGTCATTAAAATCACAAAAATAAGGAGGGGGGGGGGAGGGGGAAGGGCCTTCACCCAGAAAAAAGTGAAGTCAGGCATACCAATATGACGCGAGACACACAAGAGAGAGTGTGGACTTTGCTGGTCGGGTATTATGTTGATACTGGTTATAATACTGTTTTTTTACTGTTTGCACATGAAAATGTTATGGGTTTAGGAGCAACGTGGAGCAGGAACCTCCGAGCAGCCACCATAGGAACGGGGCGCACATGCCCGGAAATAGATATACAAAATAACTCAAATTTGATCCTTATAGAGAAATTTAGAATATGCAAGTGACCTCATGGAATGTTAAGGGGCTCCGTTCCCCCAATAAACGGATGATGGTTCTTCGTCACCTAAAAAAATTACACACTGACATCGCTCTCCTACAGGAGACCCATTTGGAGGAGAGCGACTTCCACCGCATGAAAAAAATGTGGGTGGGTGCAGTTTACGGCTCTTCAGCTTGTGGTCGTAAAGCAGGTGTACTCATTTTGATCAATAGAAATATGATACACAAGGTACTACGCACAAATTCCGACTCGGCAGGTCGCTTGCTCCATGTCGTTCTTGACACTCCGTGTGGGGTCCTAAGCATATACAACATCTACGGACCCAATGATGATAACGTTAAATTTTATAATGAATTGGAAAGGGCGTTGCTAACAGATGATATTCCACATAAATTGGTAGGGGGTGATTTCAATTCTGTCTTAGACCACAGAGAGGATAGGAGGTCACACAAAATTCAAGAGTCGGGATCCATTTTTGCAGGGACCCCCAGAAAGCACGATAGGGTATTGGGACCTTTACTAGAGAGCACTCATCTAATAGACGCATGGCGGGAGGGCAACCCGGACGCAAGGGAATTCACACACTATTCGCATTCTCAGCAGTCATGGTCAAGGATAGATTACATTTTCATATCGGCACCCTTGAGGCAACGAATAGGAGTTTCTACTGTGGGGGACTTGGTGATATCGGATCACGCACCTATAATGATATCCCTTCAAGAGGT
Source organism: Rhinoderma darwinii (assembly GCF_050947455.1). Classification (NCBI taxonomy): domain Eukaryota; kingdom Metazoa; phylum Chordata; class Amphibia; order Anura; family Rhinodermatidae; genus Rhinoderma; species Rhinoderma darwinii. The sequence goes on along the minus strand of NC_134698.1, from coordinate 73,531,106 downwards.
GTACCCGAGAGGGACAGATTTTATTTGGCGCTTTCCGGCTCATCTAGCGCTAGATGATACATTCAAAAGACAGTTGCAGGGATGGTGGTTGGAATACGCATCCGAGAATGACGGGCACAGGGATAATACCTCCCTCTTTTGGGACACAGCGAAGGCAGTATTGAGGGGTAGGATTCTCGCTTACTCTGTAAGCAAAAAAAGGGAAATAGCAAGACAATTTAAAGCAGCAAGCAGTGCGTTGAGGTCAGCATACACAACATATCTCTCCCAACCAACGGAGGGCAATAGACAAACCTGGGTACAGGCCAAACACAACTTTGATGAGTGGACTTCTCAGAAAGAAATAACCCGCAATTACGAGTTTGAGGCAACAATACACAGATTTGGAAATAAGGCGGGAAGATTGCTAGCAAATGTAGCTAGGGGACAACGCCCGGCACAACACATAGCCAAACTTAGGGATCACACGGGACAAATCACGGGAGATCCTTCACATATAAATTCCATTCTGGCCAGATTCTACGAGGAGCTGTATTCCGATGAATCAGTCTCACCGTTAGAGGCTACACTCCTGGACAGCACCACTCTTCCTGTCATCTCAGAGGATCAACTGCAAATACTGAATGCGCAGGTTACTAGGGAGGAGGTAGATAGGGCTATCAGAAACCTGAAAAACTCCAAAGCCCCAGGCCCAGATGGCTTCTCAGGAGAATTTTACAAAGCGATGAGAGAACAGGTGACCGAAACCCTGGTTTCGCTCTTTAACAATGCCCTGGGTAGTGAAGGTCTGCCACCATCGGCAAACACGTCCTATATCAAACTTCTGTTGAAACCAGGAAAAGATCCCCTGCTACCAGGGTCTTACCGACCCATATCCCTGATAAACGTCGATGCGAAACTTCTCTCTAAAATCATAGCAAATAGATTAGCGGATATAATGCCGCACCTCATAGCTCCTGAGCAGGTGGGGTTCATTAAGGGGAGATCGGCGGTCACCAATATTAGAACGGTATTGGCGGTGCTAGACAGGGTGCAGCACAGTCCAGGACAGGGGGAACACCCAGCACTGCTTTTGCTGGATGCTGAAAAAGCATTCGACAACGTTAGATGGAAGTGGCTGGATGCGGTTCTGGACAGAGTAGGGATTACCGGGGCTTTTCGAAACCTACTGCGACACATTTATAAGTCCCCTAATGCTAGGATCTGCACCACAGGGTTTCTATCTCAGCCGTTTCGCTTATATAAAGGCACAAGACAAGGCTGCCCGCTGTCTCCATTGCTGTTTAATCTGGCATTGGAGCCACTGGCAAGACATTTGAAATCTTCAGAGGTATTCAGAGGCATCTCGGTGGGGGAAATGGAGGTTAAGGAAACACTGTTCGCAGATGACATACTTTTATTCCTAGCAAACCCCTCACGGGACGTTCCACGGGTATTTCAGACGCTAAGTGACTTTGGGGAATATTCAGGATATAAAATTAATTATTCAAAGTGCCAACTGCTAGATTTGGGACCGAAGGAGGGTAGTCATGGTCGACTATTGGATGCTCTAGATGTGGAGATAGTGCGGTCACAGATCACGTATTTGGGCATCAAGGTGGGGCGAGCACCTAGCTCCCTATATGATCTAAATTATCCCCCTTTGATACGGGACATACAGGCGGATCTTCTGAGGTGGCACGGACTGCCCCTTTCACTCCTGGGAAGGTGTGCCTTGGTCAAAATGTCGGGATTTGCAAAACTACTATACCCCTTGCAAACCATTCCATTACTAATCAAACACGGGGATATCAATACACTAAATTCGTCCTTCACTAAATTCATATGGGGGGGAAGAAAACCGAGAATAGCACTGGCAAAACTTATGTTAAGAAAAGAAGAGGGGGGCATTAACTTCCCTAACATACGGGGATACAACCTGGCATGCTTGAGCAGACACTTGCTGGATTGGCAACATGGCACCGGATGCCATTCCAACATCAACCTAGAAAGGCAGCTAGCAAAACCATGGGATCTTATGGCTTTAGTGCATACAGCATTTGCGTCCCTGCCCACTAACATTAAGAGATCGGCCCTACTACGGGATACCATTATCACATGGAAAGTATTGCGTAAGCATTATGGTCTTCCATATCGCATTTCAAAACACATGCCTATATGGAGACATCCAGATTTGTGGGCGGGAAGGCATAGTCAGCTACTCCAGAGATGGAGAGAGAGAGGGATAGCGACTCTGGGTGACATGTTCCAGGAACAGGAAGGGAGATGGCTGACCCTGCAGGAAATACAGACAAAGTACAATTTTGACCATCCCCAACATCTACAATATTATCAAATATTATCTTCATGCAAAGCAAAACTGGCGGACATATCCGACGAGACCCACCCCAACCTGTTTGACTCATGGTTCCTAAGCACACACCACAGGTCCATATCGCAACTGTATAACACCCTAAAGCCAGTGCTATTAAAGGTGACACCAGCTCAGGCATTTATGAAATGGGAAAAGCTATTTGGCTTGCCTAATATTGCCAAACATGTGGAAATGGGGTTGGTGGATCTCAGAAAACATATAACAAGCGAGAAATGGAGAGAAACCCACTTAAAAATCCTCCATCATGCCATATATGCGTTCACCTTGCCCCCTTCCATAACTAAACCAGATAGAAAGACTTCATGCCCGAGGTGTGGATCACCTCGCACAGACATGTACCATGGGTTTTGGGCATGCACCAAAATACAGCCATTTTGGAAAGAAATGACATCTTTAGTGCAACAAATAAGCAAATTTAAGGGGCTCCTGGGGCCAATGGAAGTTCTTTTACATGTCCAGCATGATGGAGGGTCAGATGACACAGAAGTAACCCACTTGCCCCCCATTACACATGCGGCATTGATGGTGGCAAAACGATGCATACTCCAGAAATGGTTGGTACCAGATATCCCGCAATCAAGTGAGGTTGTACAGGGGATGAAAAGCCTATTCTATTTAGATAGAATGGATGTTCTAAAACACAAAGATGCACAAGGGGGGAGATTTTTTGGGAAATGGAAACTATTCATAACAGAGCATTTCTCGGGGGAGGAGATATGCAAAATGATCGATCCATTCACGGGATCACCTTGGTACCTGATAGAGGATCTTAAGGGCACCTTAGGAGTGTTGAGAACACGTAGAACATAATATCTATAACTTTGAAATGATATCTAGGCCAACTCGGTTAGGAATGTAGCTTCATGTGGCTCCAGTTTAGGTTATTCATGTTTATACGTAAATTAAATAAGTTTTGTATGCATTGTTTCTCAGGGATATTCATTGTTAACGCTGTTCACCAAATGTTATGGAAATTTCTGTAATGACCTTCAATAACTGTCACATAATGATGTAAACAACTATGAGCTTAGTGTCATTGTAGGAATGTGTTTTTTTTTTCATACCATCAACAATAGGTGACTATATTCCTGTAACAGTTTATTGCATATCATGTTATGTGAAAAATTTTCAGAAAATCAATAAAAATATGTTTTAAAAAAAAAAAAAAAAAAAAAAAAAAGCCATTCTCTGCTGTAAAGTTGTTAAATATCATTTTTCTTAGTAATATCTTTCTATTTGTGGTTGAGCTGGGGGAGACCAAATATATCAGTCACTAAAGCCACCACCACACGGGTCGTCAGACAGCTTTTCCATGAATGGCTGCAGACTGCATTATTCTTGCTGCCAAAAACACCAGAACCCGGTGTCGTGGTAATCTAAACAGAGCCTAAAAATAATCACTGGTTTTAAACGGGCATACTGGTAAAAACTATCACAATACGTATAGGCAAAACGGACGTATATCGGACGATACTGCAATATTTCATCAGTAGTGCAGATCTGTAAAACTGATGGATTGTCTTCAAGGGAAGAAATTGAACTAGACGCGACAGCCGCTTTGAGAAACAGAAGATGAAGGGATAACATTCTGAGGTTCCACCCATCCGCAAAACAGATAAAAGTAGTTTAAAAAAAATACGCCCATAAATATACACCAATTCTGTTTTTTTCCTCCATAATACAGATGTAATAGGAATGAAAAATACACTTGTGTGACAGAAGCCTTAGTTGAGAGCCACTGAAAAAGCTTGTTCTCAATATGGACCCTGCGATCAGCTAGAAACTTGCGTAGCTAGAAAATGAAATGACTGAACGTGTCCCCAAGTAGCGCACGGTGTGAAGCGGTTTCGGTATACTTTAAAATAAACATTGCAACAATGATAAATGCTCAAAAGATCTACAAAATGAGATTAAAGAGGCTCTGTCACCAGATTCTGAAATCCCTATCTCCTATTGCATGTGATCGGCGCTGCAATGTAGAGAACAGTAAAGTTTTGTTTTTTTTAAAAACGATCATTTTTGGCCAAGTTATGAGCAATTTTATATTTATGCAAATGAGCTTTTCTAATGGACAACTGGGCGTGTTTTCTCTTATTTCCAACTGGGCGTGTCTTGTGTGTGTAACATCTGGGCGTGTTTACTTGTTTTACTAGCTGGGCGTTGTGAATAGAAGTGTTTGTCAGCATCATTTGTCAGCATCATACACTTCTATTCACAACGCCCAGCTAGTAAAACGAGAAAACGCGCCCAGTTGTCCATTAGAAAGGCTCATTTGCATAAATATAAAATTGCTCATAACTTAGCCAAAAATTATCGTTTTAAAACAAAACAAAACGGTACTGTTATCTACATTGCAGCGCCGATCACATGCAATGGGAGATAGGGATTTGATAATCTGGTGACAGAGCCTCTTTAAGATGCCTGAATGATAACCGTGGAATTTGAGAATTTTTATTATATGGACGGTGGCAGCTTCAGGGTGTCTGAAGACAATGCAAGGCAATAAATGGCGCTCATCGCACAGGAGGGTCATCTTCACGTTGGCAAGTAAATAGAAACAGCCTTTTAAACAGAGACGGAGCGGAGCCAAAGCACACGGTTCTCAAGTCATTTATTAGCTTCTCCTGTCTTCATTGTAGTGTGTAAATGTCACATCCTGCATTTAAATGAGCGCGCTGGAGCTCTGCCATCTGACATCCAATGCGTCCTTTGTTCCTGGCATATAAAAAGTCCTCCCCCTGCAGTGACCATATAAATCTGACATTGCCATCATGGCTTCTGCCTCGTCCGATAAAGTCAGTGAAAGAAAAAACATCTACGGGTTTGGGATGCTTTTATCCATCATTCTAACTGTAGAAATAATCAAGATACTGTATGTGTATTTCATCTTGATTTCCCAGTATTGAGTCTATTGTTCCCTGATATCAGCCACATCAGGCAATGAAGAGACTGTAGCATTAACGGTATTCTGGACAGAAAGTCAGGAAAAGTGTCCACCCCCAAGATTACCGCCACCTCATATCTCCAGATCTGAGAATCTCTAGAAACTTATACATACAGATGTAAGGAGATGTGCTGCCGACCAGTGACCATTTTTGTTTGGCTGCATAAAAAGATGCGATCAGCGGATGAAGGAGCGTTTGTTCGTTCGTCAGCTGATCGCTGCCCTGTTTGCACAAGTCACGATCAGGAACGAGTGTTCGTATTAACCATTGTTCTCTCGATGATTGGCCCCTGTAAAAAGGGCCTTAAAGGGGTTGTCCGGGCACCGGTCGGTTTTTCATACTAAAGACCAATCCACAAGATGATTGGTGGGGGTCCATAACCCAGACTGATCAGCTGTTCCGACTGCCTCCGCCACCGGAAGTTATGCAGTGGTTGGTGCCGGAAGCAGATGGCTCTGGTCACGGTCCAGCGGCCGTGCTGCAGCTCTGCTCCTATTCAAGCTATTCTGTGAGCGGAGCTGCAGTAATCCAGCACAGCCGCTATACTGTGAGCGGAGCCTTCTGCTTCTGGCACCGAACACTGCATAACATCCCATGCCCAGAGGCAGCCGAAACGGCTGATCGGTGCGGGTTTGGGTGATGGGCCCCCACCATTCATATACTGATGACCGATCCGGTGGATAAGTGATCAGTATGAATAACTGCCCCATGCCTGGACAAAACCTTTAAGAGAACAGAGTTAGTCATTCAACATAACACATATCATGATATGTTATCTGAGGGTTTTCCATAAGACTACAGGTAAATTTGTTTTTCAAGTGGTACAAAATGATCATGTGAATGGCAAATTCAACTCTGCTACATCTGTGTGTAAATATTAGCAGTCCTTATAGGCTTTACTTTCATAAGCTTTGAGCTTAAAGCGACCCCCCAGTCAAAAGTAAAAATTTGACTATACACTGCAAATGTTTAGTCGCCATAGCCGATGTCCTCCTCCTGAAGAATCCTGCCACCGTTCTGGTCCCCTTTGTCATCTTTCTAAAACTACTGCCTTCTTAGGCTATGTTCACACGGAGTATTTTGGGGGAGGAATATCTGCCTCAAAGCTCCAAACAGAATTTTGAGGCAGATATTCCTCCCCCAAAATACTCCGTGTGAATAGCAATTATCGCGCCGTTTTTCGCCCGCGGCCATTGAGCGCCGCGGGCATAAAACACGCTTTCTCCTGCCTCCCATTGAAGTCAATGGGAGGTCGGACGCGGAAGCGCCCGAAGATAGGGCATGTCGCTTTTTTTTCCCGCGAGGCAGTTTTACTGCTCGCGGGAAAAAGACGCCGACGCCTCCCATTGAAATCAATGGGAGGCGTTCTCGGGCCGTTTCTGCCGAGTTTTGCGACGCGGTTTCCGCGTCAAAAAACTCGGCAAAAGACCCCGTGTGAACATAGCCGTAGACTTCCCTATACAGACCGTTCCCCTCTCCTTTGCCCTCCGTTGTGACAACGATAACGTCATTGGCGCTGGCCCATCGGAGGGCAGTGGGAAGGGCGTGAGCGTTTCTCAGTCTTCCTAAGGGGGAGTTCACACAGTTTTTTGACGCGGAATCTGTGCCGCAAACCGCGCCAACAAACGGCAGAAAATGCCTCCCATTGATTTTTGAGGCAGATTTTCCTCCTGCAAAAAAACTCCATGTGAACCCAGTCTAAGAACGCTTTGCATAGGGAAGTCTGAGACTGCAGAACACATTTTGGAAAGACGACAACAGGGGGACCGGAACTCTGGACCGACGGCAGGATCGTTCAGGAGCATAGAACCAGGTATGACGACTATACATTTGCAATATTTAGTAAAATGTTTACTTTTTGACTGAAGAGTCGCAGGAATATAAGAAGAGCAGTGGTCTCTCTCACTTCTGCGCAGGGAAGGGAAGTGACAAACCCCTAAGGGCCAGACAATGGCGATGAAGCGAACCCATTCATAGGAATCCAAAATAGAGTATAAGAACAACACAGATCAGGGCGGCAGAAGACACTTTACATGTACCCAGCTTTGTATAGAATGGGAAATCATAGTGAGACACAGCAATACGTGCAGGACATACCTGACAACGACATGAGGGTGTTATTGATCACATACAGCCAGGTGCACTTCCGGGGAAATAGCTACAAAATAAACACACAATGGAGAAAATGGTCAATGGGTCTGAAAACAGCGACCTACCCCAATACCCTCAATATATTCCTGATGGTACCTGCTCCATTGTGGCTTCATGCAATTCATTCAGATTCAGAGTGTAGATCCCATCCTCCGTGCCAAAGATGAGGTACTGGTCTGAAGAAATGACATCAATTATTGCACAGTAAATGCACGCTCCGCACGGCGAGATGTATTACCGGATATTTTTAGGAACATGGTGGGGGGCATAAATGTGAGAAATACATTTTCCTGGTCTATGGAGTTGCTGTAAAGGAACTAACCCATCCCCACATACTGCAATCACAGAGACGATTGCTTAGGGGCCGAACAAGAACAGGAAGATAAATTACAATCCGTGTGAGAGACTTTGTAAAGGATATGACCGTCGTTTTGATTAAATGTCTATTACGGTTTTGTGTATACAGCTCCTAGGCAGACCTACTTCTTGTTAAAGGGGTTTTCCAAAAATCATTAAAGGGGTTGTCCACTGCCAGAGAACTGATGAACTATCCACCTGATAGGTCATCAATATATCATCGGTGCGGGTCCGACACACGGACCCCGCACCGGTCAGCTGCTCTGGTTGCCTGCGTGCACCGGATGTAATTGCACAGTATGCAGTGGACTCTGTACATTGCATAGGGACCGTGTTGCCAAACTGCAGCTCTGCTCCTACTCCATGACCGGAGCCAACTGCTTCCGGCATGGACGTCCGGTGCCCGGAGGCAGCCGGATCGGCTGATCAGTGCGGGGTCCGGTGAATAGGTCACCTGTTGTCCGGTCGTGGACAACCCCTTTAATTCTCACCTATCTACAGAATAAGTGCTAATTTTCTGATCGCTGGTAGCCACACACTGCTGGGACCCCCACCGATTGAAAGTTCGGGGATCCTGAACCCCCCCGTTCCTCCTCATTGCTCGACTGCAGTGAGGAGGGCAGTGAATGAAGTGGGTGTTGAGCATGTGCGCTGCTGCTCCATTCAATGTCTATGGGAATGAAAGAAACATGTACAGTGCTGGGCTATTTCGGTCATTCTCACACAGTGAATGGAGCGGTGGTCACATGCTGGACCGCCGCTCCATTCAAGCTCCAGTGAGGAGGATCTGGGGGTTCAGGACCCCTAGTGATCAGAAAATTATCACCTATCCTGTGGATAGGTGATAATTTATATTTCTGGGAAAACCCCCTTTAACATACATTCTGTTAGTAAGTAGGGGACAGGTGGAAGGGAATATGTCTAGAGGACCAGACAACAGACTATTTGTAGTCTGTAACCATGGAGATGCATACGTTTGCGCAGGAGCTGCAGATGCATATTTTTTATTCTAGGCGCATTCAAGCAATGAATGAAAAGAAAAACATTGGTTTAATACAAACTCTTAAGAGATTAGATTATCATGCAGTTTTGAATGATAAAAACAATAGGAATGAAATTTCTCAATCACGTATTTTAGATGCCCACTGGCCAAATTCATTGTGTTATTAATATCTCAAATGGGAAAAAAAATGCTAATTAGGATCAGATCCGCGCTTAATACCTTTAGTATCTGGGTGTATCCAGGACGTAGCACAATTTATCTTTAAAGGACATCCATCAAACACTTTGGAGAAGCAAGCACCCATCTAAAAAGACAAAATTGTGACAATGAACAAAAGGATTTACTAAATAAATTTGCACACAACAAATGATACATGTAAAAAATAGTTGGGGGGGGGGGGGGGGGTAACTACTTACCAGCACTTTGGGAGTGGGAGGCAAACCATTTATCGTTTGTTTCTAGAAAACAAAACAGAGAAAGAGGCATAAAACATAACAAATGTTTCGGGTTGAATGCTCTTTGTATATTCTCATACAAAATGTAGCCAGAGTCAATGTTTTTAATCTTATTTTTACAAAACCTTGACCACTAGGGGGCAGCAGTATGACAGTAATGAAAAAAATGCAAAAAATAAATAAATATGAACCTCCATTGCGGACTGTACAAGGCTTGATCTGACAATCTAACCTCACGAATGTGGTTGTGAACGTCGGATCATTGCTGGATGTAAAGAAGCAAATACAAAGTTGCAGCAAAACCTAGAAAAACCAAACACGTACTGGAAAATCCTTCTTATCTTTCTTTTGTTGAAGTTGGGGTTTCGGGCCTTCTCCGGTTGGACTTCCTAGTCTCAAAGGACCATCTCCATTCCCTGCAAGGAGAGGGATGTAAGATTAGAACACGGCATATAAGCAGTTAATTAAAGGGGTTCTCCATTTTCAATAACTTCTGTGAATTTTAGGTTCTGTTCACATTGGAGGTTATCTGTTCCGTTCCATTACTACAAAAAAAAAATCTAGGGAAATGTTTGCATTAATATCTGCCTATTTATTTTAATGGGATTTTTCGGATCAGTTGTCATTCGTTCTTCTGCATTCCTTGGCATCTAAATCATAGGGTTTTCTACGTTATTCTGCCCAATAAGAAAATTAAAGTGGAAACCTGACTGACGCCTCTGAATCGCTCCACGTTTTTTACTGTACTAGCTTTTATAATTTTCCCCAGTGTATACAGCAGGTCCATGGAAGCAACAAGAATGCAAGGCTAGGTTACGGTTCATAACGAAAACTGCATTGCCGGATTCACGGACAAATGATACCAACGGTATCAGACAGACCCAATTGACTTATATTGGGGTCCATTGGGTTCGGTCATGGTGTCCGTCCTATTGAGTGAGAAAATAGCACTGCTAGCAGTACTATTTTTCCGGTCAAATCCTACAGAACCACTGACGGGCTCCAAACAGTGTGAGCAGAGCCTTTTAAAGTGAATACAAAGTTATTGAAACCGGACAACCCCCTTGAAACTAATGGAAATAAGCCGAGAAGCCAGGTGATAACTGGTATCCGCATGACAATGAGGTAAAGCAGGCGCAAGATGATGAATATCAGAGGGCAGACTGAAATGCAGAAATCTAGGTTAGTAAGGAAAATTGCCTAATAGCCTGAATCCTAAAAAATAAATAAAATATATACATTTGTTTCCGTAGGATACACCTGGAAGCCGTTGTGATGCAGTAAAGGCCACAAAGCAGTCAGCAAGGAGATGTGTGGAAGAAAACCCATTTTGCAAGACGACTGAAGTTAGAATGTTCAGTACTGTAAAGCGTTGTGCCGCAAATGGGTGAAAATGTACCAGGTGACCATCTCATATAATGATTCTAATGGCAGATGGAGTGACCAAGCAAGGTGAAGCCTGAGAATGGATAGTATGAGATGGAGGGCATGAACACACACTTCCACGTGGTAAATCTACACATTTTTCTCTATACCCTTCCAAGAAAGCTCCTGCTCATGGAACAGCGGCCTACAGATGGTTAGACTGGAGTACATGTGAGTGATCTGGGTCGCCCATGTGGGTAATATGATCAAAATCAAAGTGTAACTAAACATTTGAAAATCTTTTGATCGGTGGGGGTCAGAGCACTGAAACGCCCACTGATCGCTAGAACGAAGCGGCAGAAGCGCTATGTCGCCTCGTTTCTGATCGTTTTACCTCGCAGCAGTGCACGGGCTCAATAAAAAGTCTATGAGTCCGGACACTGCTCGAAGGAAAGTCGATCAGAAGCTAAGCGGCACAACGCTCACTCGAGGAAATTCTGCCTCTTGGTCTCATTGCCTGGACCCCCACCGATCAAAACTTCTGACATATCAAAAGTTTAGCGACCCTCTAAGGTAATTTTAAGTGTAGAGGACAGTCCATGCTGGCGGACTTGAGACGTCCATGTATTACAGGACGGGCAGGGCAGTAGTGTGTTGTGCCATCTTCCTGTTCAGGCCTTCATGCCTCCTCGTTTGACCACACCAATTCTTCCTACCACAAAATACATTCATCCTTCCATTATCTGACCACTAACCACAAATGACCTGAAAAAGAAAAAAAAAAAATGAAGAAGTAATATGCCTGCCAGGTAAGACAGCGCCCACTTATTGCTGCAGGTTGTGGGTTCATGTGTACGGAAATGGGAAATTAGGGTGAGGCAAGCGATGGAAGCATGTAGTCATACTCATTATTGCTTGTGCCCATTTTCAGCCAGCCATGTAATGATGTGTTAACCCTTTTTTTGCAGGGCCGTAGTAGAGTTTCCATTCTCCCTGCTTCTGCTTTGTGTTATTTACCCAACTCATAGATTTTACAGCGGTACAATCCAGGGGAGCGGACGCGGCTAGCGAGGACATTATTATGAGGGGGAGCGGTGTGGCGGCCACAACCTGGGGAGCTCTGCCTCCGGTAGAACTGGCAGGCTGTGTCATCCGGTTGATGTTTGATGGTGTTGGATCTCTCGTCCTCAGCCATGTTTTCATCCGGGCAGCTGTTCATTCTCATCGGCTGTTGGGATAAAAGACCTAAATTAGTGCAAGCCAAAAATATGCCGGACTGATCTTTTGATCACTGAACATGAAATATAACCTGACGAGAATCACTTTTTTCTTGCTGAAAAATACATAAATTGCCTTAGGATGACCCATTACAGGTGCCCTTTTAGGACAAATGGAGGTGAAACAAAAAGGATCCTAGTATCGAACGTCTTAAAAATTCCTTTATAAGATATAAAAGGATATTCATACATTTCTTGACAGGTGGGGGTTCCTCCACTGGGACCCCCACCTATCTGCAGGACGAAGGCTCTGACTCGTATCAAAATAGATGACGGCAACCAATAAAGGGGAGCAGAGAGCAGGTCGAGCATTAGGGGATATTCTTACATGGCAGATTTGTTGAAGAAACATCAGCGACTAACCCAATCCTCTGAATCGGGATCCATACATATGCTGCATATATAACCTCAGTCTGTTGTATGCAACAACATTTTCAGGTGCACTAACATTTGTAACAAATCTGCCATGTGTGAATTTACCCTTACAGTCAACGGGGGTTTTCTGGTGAAAAAAAAAAAAAAAAAGAGGCAAAGCGCTCTCCCGATTCATGACATAGAAGTCTATGGTCGGAATAACCCTTTAAATCTATTTTAATTTCTAGAATTTTGGCAATTTAGAAAAGAATGACATGTCATCCAAATAATACAGGTTTAAAATATATTAATTTCCTGATAATCGTACCTTGGGAGGCAGCGGCGGCGGAACAGCTCGTTTCATTGTGGAACTGCAAAAAAAAAAGATGGTTATAATGAGTTATGCTCTTCTAATACGCAGCAAACAACATGCACAATCTTAAGAACAGGAAAGATGATTGGTGAAGAAGTCATGTAAAAAAGGGGCAAAAACTAGGAGATAAGGAATTGGTTTTAGTCTTACTCGTGGTTTGCTCCATTTGCAAAAGGATTCCAGTTGATGCCCTAAAAAGATGAAATAGATAAATAAATGAACGGAAATAAAAAAATAATAATTAAACAGTAATAAAATAATATATATACATTTATTATTATTGGTTATGTTTTAAATATATATATATATATATATATATATATATATATAAAATCTATATAACACGGCAGTCTGACAACATCCGCCGATCAGTAGTAGCATGCTATATGTAAGTAATGTGGTTTCCCACATGGCGGTCATCTAGAAAATGGAGCACAACACCTGTATATAAATGCTCAGCCACGAATGGGGTTTCATTTGTTTGATCCTAGAACAGCTCCCATGGAATTATTATGTTCACTACCACGATTGTGTTTTTTATTTTGTATGGGTTTTTGATATTAAGCATTTCCCCTAGAAGTCAAAGTTGTAAAAACTATTACATAAATAATGTGTGACCTTGTGGTGTGGTTGGTAATACAGCACCATTCACTTAAACGGGGCTGTGTTCTAATAAATCCTGAAAAAATGCCTGGCCCCTTTGTTCTAGGTATCAGTGAAGGTCTGAGAGGTAAGAAAAGCAGAGATTAGATATTGATGGCAGATCTTTTTTTTTTTAATCAGTTCAATTTTATTCAAAAAAAACTCCACATTATTACAGGTCATTGTACGTTCTCAAACAGTATACAAGTAAATTTCAACAGACCCAATTCTTTGCATTAAACCAAACATTCCCTTCCCCCCAACTCCCCCCTGCCGGTCTATTCAATACAACTTTTCCGATCCTCTCCCCTTATGCACCCCCCCGTCAGTGGCCCTATACCTGCACTTGTTGCCTTAGTGTCATTAGCTCCACAGAAGCATACCCAGATTGGTCAATCCACCTAGCCCATTGTTTGTCAAATTTGCCCCTGGACCCCCTCTTGGAGTATATCCTATATTCCATCAGAACCTGTGAGTTAAGTGCCCCTATGATTTCTTGTTTTGATGGTGGCTCCGCATCCAGCCAGTGCTTTGCTATTCCTTTCCGAACTTGATACAGTATTTTAGCAATTGCCAGCCCTGACATCCTATCTCCCACCAAATCTCCAACATACCCTAGCAGCATTACCACAGGATCCCATGGGATCTGTACCTCAAACACTCTCCCCACTAGTTCCAATATTTCCGTCCACAGACTCCCCAGCCTCCCGCATGTCCAGAACATATGAAGAAGGTCTGCTTTTTCTTCCGGGCACCTAGGGCACTTGGCATCTTCTCTTAATCCCATTTGTTTCAGCACCCACGGGGTCCTATACACCCTATGAATCAGAAACAACTGCGATCTCCGTTGTGCTACATTAATGGACAAAGTACATGTTGCTGCCAATACCGCCTCCCAGTGGTCTGTTGTAATAGAACCCACATCCCTCTCCCATATAGCTTTCACTGGTGCCATAGGATCTCCCAGATGTTCCACCAATAACCTGCGATAAACCAATGAAATTAATCCTTTTGATGTTACTGCTTTTGCAATATGCTCCAACACCCCCGCTGCATGCATCGTCAGGTCCACACTGACCGCTTGTGTCTGCACTGCGTGCCGAATCTGCAGGTACTGATAGAACATGCGGGAGTCCAGTTGAAACTCCTCCCTCAGTTGTTGAAAAGATTTGAGTATGTCTCCCTCGTACAACTGACTCAATCGTATTCTGCCTTGCTGCTCCCACCCCTGCATCCCTTCCAATTTACCCAATTCCCCCAAATAAGCATTCCTCCAGAGCGGTGTATATTTAGTGCACTCTCCTATCCCCAGCAATTGCTTGCACTGCCACCACACCTTGTGTATGAGCAGCAGAGTGGGTCTGGTACTCGCCATCTGTTTATAGCTGTGCGCTTCCAGTCCTGCCAACGGGTTCTCCCCCCCCCCCCAGATATGATAGGATGCGCGCACTGGACCCCCATGTCTCTTCCTGCTCCCACCCCCAAAAATGCTGACATTGGGCAGCTAAATAATACACCCAGGCATTGGGCACAGCCAGGCCCCCCTCCTCCTTTGGCAGCTGTAATTTCTCCAGTTTAATCCTAGGTACTCCCTTCTTCCATACTAGGTCCCTAAAAAGGTTATGCAATCTCCTGAACCAATATTTGGGGATCCATACCGGTGAGTTATGTAGGACATACAGCACCTGGGTCATAAGGATCATTTTAATCAAATTTGTCCTACCCAGAGCCGATAGCGGTAACTTATTCCACGCCTCTACTTTGGCTTTTATCGTTGTTAACAGTGGCATTACATTAAGGGACATATAATCCTGCACTTTCGCCGTCACCCTCACCCCCAAATACTTAAACTCCGTAACCACAGGTATCTCCACCTCCTCTTCCCCATTCTGGATAACCCCCGGATCCATGAGCATTAGGGCCGATTTTGACCAATTAATGAGTAATCCTGAATATTTCCCAAACCTTTTAATGAGGGCCATCACTAACGGTAGTGTGCGCTCGGTATCTGCCATGAATAACAGCATATCGTCTGCGTATAGTGCAATTCTTTCCTCCACCCCCCCATACCTCAACCCCTGAATATGTTCATGTTGTCTCACTGAACACGCCAAGGGTTCCACCGCCAACGCGAACAACAATGGAGATAATGGACATCCCTGACGCGTTCCCCGCTCCAGCGCAAACCGATCCGATAGCACCCCATTCACCCTTATCCTTGCTGTCGGGGCCACATACAACAACTTTACCCATTTTATATAATTAGGACCAAATCCCATTTTTCCCAGAACTGACCACAAATAATTCCATTCCACGCAATCGAATGCTTTAGCCGCATCTAAGGACATTATGGCTCTCCCCCCACAATTATCCGTCAGAACTTGTAAATTCAAGAACAGCCGTCTCAGATTCACCGCCGTCGATTTGGATGGCATAAAGCCGGCCTGATCTCCGTGTACCACCCCAGCTACTACTTTAGCTAGTCGAAGCGCCAATATTTTCGCCATGATTTTAATATCCGCCGTCAGCAGTGAGACTGGTCTATAGGAGCCCGGGAGCTGAGGATCCTTCCCCTCTTTAGGCAGAACTACTATAGTCGCTTCATACATTGTTTCTGGAAGCCGCCCCCTATCGAAGCTATCTAAAAGAGTGGCCAATAACTGCGGTGCGAGCTCCTCCCCATATTCCTTAAAAACTTCCACCGGGAGACCATCCGGCCCCGGCGCCTTTTCACTGGCTAGTATCCCTATAGCCGCCTGTATTTCCTCCAGAGATATTGGCTCCTCCAATGTCCCTCTCTCCTCCCCTCCCAACCTAGGAAATTCTATCTCCCCTATATACTCCTCCAGCTGCCGAGGTGTGTGCTCTGCCCTAGAGGCATACAAATCCGAGTAGAACTGCTGAAACACTTTCAAAATCTGTCCTGTATCCGTCTCCAACTTCCCCCCCTCCCCTTTAATAGTGTGTATATAATTATTCTCCCTCTGCGCCTGCGCCATTCTTGCCAACAGCCGTCCAGTGGTTTCCCCCTCCTCATAATATTGGCGTTTTAAAAACATCCTTTTGTTATCTGCCCTTTCCAACTGATGTTGCTTTAACAACCGCTGCGCCTCCACCCAATGCTTCAATGTGTCTGGTGTGTTATCTATTATATGCAGCCTCTCTGTCTCCGCTACCCTTTCCAACAGCGCTTCTCCTAGTTGTCTAGACCGTGTTTTTACTGCTGAAATGTGCTGGATGAACACCCCTCTCAGCCACGCCTTCATTGCGTCCCACAGTATCTCTTGCGGTACCGTTCCCGAGTTGAACTGAAAGTATTCCTTTATGAGGTCTAAAATTTGTTTATTGTCTA
Source organism: Rhinoderma darwinii (assembly GCF_050947455.1). Lineage (NCBI taxonomy): Eukaryota > Metazoa > Chordata > Amphibia > Anura > Rhinodermatidae > Rhinoderma > Rhinoderma darwinii. Next base: position 73,514,458 of record NC_134698.1, on the reverse strand, counting down.
TCAGCTTTAGCCAAAAGGCATTGAGTTTCCAGCTCCCTTGCCCTCGCCCTGTCCTCTCCTCCGTCTCTACCTTCATTAACACAGGAGAATGATCCGATAACGCTCTTTGCAAGTATTCTATCTGAGCTACAAATGGTACCGCTGCCGGTGAGCACAAGATTAAGTCTATCCTGGATAAAGACTGATATGTGGAAGACGCACAAGAATACTGAAAGCTATTTGGATGTTTATCCCTCCATATGTCCCGCCAACCCATTTCAGCAACCAGATGGCCAAAAGCTGTTACCCCTCCCCCTGTCATGCCGAATTTGTCCATATTGGTATTCAATACTGCGTTAAAATCCCCCATCACTATTAACGGCACCTCCGGGTACCTAGCCAGTTCCTCCACCACTTTCTTGATACATCCGCTAGAAAACGGAGGGGGGACATACAACACTACTAACACACAATTCCAATGATACATCGTGCAATGTACCCCCACATACCGCCCCTCCCCATCCTGGAAGGAGTCGTGGCATACAAATGGCACAGCCCTATGTATGAGAAGACTCACCCCCCTTGAATATGTAGTATGGTAAGAATGAAAACTATGGCCTACCCAGGCCCTATGCATCATGGAAACTGAATCCCTAGTCATATGCGTCTCCTGTAGTCCTATCACCCTCGACTCCTGCTTCCTAATAAAATCAAATACCGCCTGTCTTTTTCTGGCTTCCCGCAGGCCCCGTACATTCCAGGACAAACAATTAAGTGATCCCATCATCCCTCAACATATCCCAACACATCCTATCCTTTTCTCGTAATTTTACATATCCGACCGGCTGGGTCTTCTCCCCCTCCCCCCCTGCAACTTCCCCCGTAAACCTACCCCTTTCCAAGGGTTGGGGCAACAGAACATGTCTGCCATTACCCATAACAAGCATCGGCAGGTCAACTCCGCCCACCGTACATTCAACAATACCATAACTCGTTATGTGCTTTTCCCGCTTAACTGACCATCCCTCCCGCTGCCATTTTCTTGCAAATAAACTACCATCCCTTCAGCATATCTGTACCCCTCAATGTCCATAAACACATTCCTCCTCTTCCGGTCTTCCGCGGTCCCCGCAACCATGCCCACCAACTCCAAGTCCAATCATATGCCACATCTTGCAATTTTTCCTACGACACCTGGTTCAGTCCCGCATCCCCAGCCTCCTTTTGTCAGCCGGTCTGTTCCGGATCAACTCTGTCCCTCTGCCGGTCTCAGCTGACTTTCATGGCTATCCAACCATCTAACCGCTTCTCTCGGTGTCTCAAAAAAAGAAGTCGTGCCCAGCGCCACCACTCTCAAACGGGCAGGATACATCATGGAATATTGCACTTGTAATGCCCTTAGACGTCTCTTTATATCCATAAACTGTGATCTTTTCCGTTGCACTTCCATAGAGAAGTCCAGGAAGAAGGACACTTTCACCCCATTAAAGGAGATGTCTTGACGCTCTCTAGCTTTCCTCAGGATCTTGTCTCTATCTTTATAATGTAGAATCTTTATCAGCACCGGTCTCGGCGGCCTTCCGGGAGGGCCAGGTCTGGTCGGCACCCTGTGCGCTCTCTCCACCGCAAATAAAGGGGTCAATTCCTCTCTACCAAATGTGTCTATCAGCCACTTTTCAAAGAAGTCATCCGGATTCGTTCCCTCCACTCTTTCCGGAACCCCCACAAGGCGCACATTGTTCCGTCTCAGCCGATTTTCCATATCGTCTGTCTTAGCCAACAATGTCGCCACTGCCTGCGAGTGTGCCTGTACATCCTGCTTTATGTGAGGAATCGCATCCTCCATGTCTGAGACTCTCCCTTCCACGGCCGTAGTGCGTTCCGCAACTTTCTGCAAATCATTCCTGAGCAGCAAAATGTCCTCCTTCAATCCACCCATCTGGCTTGCTAAGGTATTAAGGACCATAGAATTCTGCTTCACCGCTGCCAAAATGTCCTTTAGGGAGGGTTCCTCCTTCCTTACTCCACTTTTCCCTCCAGCACCTGGCTGATCCTGCATGGCGCCACTCATCTCCTCCTCCTCCTCACTTCTCATGTCCCCCGCCAAAGGAGAGTACCTGGATCCATATGATGAGCCTCCAGCTGCCTGATCTCCAGCCGACCTTCGCTGCTGTGCAGCCGCCCCCCCTGCTCTCGGCGTGCGGGCGAACCTCTCCAGCTTCTCCACAACTTCCTGCCGGAGGCCTCTATTGCGGCCTTCCTTCTCTTCGGCGCCATCTTGAACGCGGGAACCGGGACTCGCTGGCGGCGACTTCTGCTTCTTGGAGCGCGTCATTATGGCCGGGTACTCGTGCTCCTCCACCTCCAGACTCTGGTAAGACCCTGGGGAAGCTATTTTCCCCGAATTTTACGGGATATATGGACCTTAAAGGATGAGTACAGCGGGAGCTCCGGTCACACACGTCCTCTCACATTCACCGCTAGGCCACGCCCCCCATATTGATGGCATATCTAGTCAATATTTCATCAATGCTTATGGAGGGAAAACAAGGTCCCTTGACATTAAAGGAACAGTGTCACCAAAATTTTTTTTTTAATATGTTGAAGATGTTAGTGCTTTATTAAAAACGTTTGGATTAATTTGTGTGTTACTTTTTTTTATTTTTACACTTTTTCTTCCCTATGGGGGCTGCCATTTTTTTTTCCATTTCTGTATGTGTCGATTAACGACACATACAGACATGGAATACGGCAGCTCCAGTCCCATAGGGACTGCGAACGGGGCCCGTTCCATCCACTTTAGTGTACGCCGCTGTGTGGGAACGGCGCATGCGCCGCTCCCACACAGTTCAATTTGAAATGCGCGCCGTCCGGCGCCATTTTCCTGTGGACCGGAAGTCGCGGCCGGACAGTAAGATTACTACTTCCGGTCGCGGCTTCCGGACTTGTGCACATGAAGCAGCGGCAGCAGACGGAGCGGATGGACCGGAGGGAGCGGCGGAGACTGGAGCAGGTAAGTTATTTCTATGTATGTTCGTGTTTCAGTGTGTGTTTACTACTGTATGTAAACCTACTACACTGTGTGTCAGCTCAAAAAATGGCGACACACAGTGTAGGAGGTTAGACCGTTCAAACCCCTCGTTTCTCCCGGCACTAGGATAAAGGAGGGGGGGATTCTGAGAGCTCACTAGAGCGAGTGATTTTTACCCAATTTTGCAGCATAAAGGAATGTGGTTGCTTTACCACATGCAATGCTGCAATTTTGGGAATTGCTCCATCTAGTGACCAGCGCTGGGAAATATTATAAATTGAATCCAATTTATAATATTTCCTGACTCGTGGAAAAAAAAAAAAATTAGAACAATGTTTAATCACCTACACACTAACTGTTTAGTTAAAAAAACAAAACATGTTTTGCTGGCAACACATTCCCTTTAAGCGGATCACAATGATCCCTGTGATCATTGGAATTTGTGGGAATTTTCCTGGAGCGCCACCACAGGGGACATTAAGCATTACACCATGTCCATTCACATCAATGGATTGTCTGTGTAATGCAGGACAGGACAGGTCCTCCACAGTGAAACGCTCTCTATACTCTGGCCAAGAAATGAGGATCCTGAATATGGGACCCCCTCCCCCCATCTCGATTACTTGAGAATTCCCTAATAGCGTAAATAAAAATGGGTCTTCTAAACTAGACAACCCATTTAATGGCTCTAAGTGGTAAGAAAAATATAAAACTATTCAAAGATCTGCCAGCAGGGGTCACCGGAGAACCACAAAGATCTGCAGAATCAGGATTGGTTTGCTGCAACGAATAATGGAGTGTAAAAAAAAAACGTGTGTGTATAGCCTTAACAAACCAGAAATACAAATACTGGAGTATAATAGAGATAATCAGGTATTATAAATATATAGGACGCCCAATAAATTAGCAGAACTCACAACTTCATTGGCTTCGGTCTCCTTCCTGAGTGGAGGTTCAAACTGCAACTTGTCAACTGGAACAGAGAAAGGAGGTGAACGTGATGGAAGGCCGGGATAGTCGTCTTCACAATTAAATGATTCTCACATGAAATCATTGAACTTCGATACATATCATATCCATCAAATAAAAAACACAAGACAGCTGCGAAATCTAAAGCCACAATATTTAGAGAACGCACACTGCACGGATGGAGCCACTCTCTAAAATTAGGACACCGGTACAAGAAAAAGACTTCATCATGCAAATAGCTAGTTCTATTTTCGCTTGGGTTATAGAATTGCAAGCGTTTAATGTTCACTTTTCAATAAAACAACAAAAAAAGATCATAGCTAAAAAGCACAGAAAGTGCACTTGAGCTTTCACTACTAGTTTATTAGCAGAAAGAGGAAACAGATATTTTCGGTCTGTACAATTCCATTGAAAAACAAACTGAAATCATTTAGAGGCGAAAAATAAAAATAACAAAACTACAATAACGTGGCTGCATAAGTGTGAACACCCTCTTATAATTGCGGATGTGGTTGTGTTCAGAACTAGTCAATCACATTTGATCTCATGTTAAACAGAAGTCAGTCCACAGCTGCCATTATTTATAGTGATTCTGAGTAACCCCATATAAAGTTCAGCTGTTCTATTAGGATTTTCCTGACATTTTCATTGTTGCATGTGACAGCAAAAGCCATGGTCCATAAAGAGCTTACAACACATCAAAGGGATCGGATTGTTGAAAAGCATCAGTCAGGAGAAGGGTACCAAAGAATTTCCAAGACAATAGATATACCATGGAACACAGTGAAGACGGTCATCAGGAAGTGGATTACATTTGCCACAAGAGTCACATTACCAAGAACTGGAAGTCCCTCAAAACTCAATGAAAAGAAAAGAAGAAATTGGTCCGGGAGGCAACCAAGAGGACTACAGCAACATTAAAGGAGCTGCAGGACTTTGTCAGGTTCTGGTTGTGTAGCGCATGTGACAACAACCTCCTAAATTCTTCATATGTCTGGGCTGTGGAGTAGGGTGGCAAGACCGAAGCCTTTTCTATCAAAGAAAAACATCCAAGCCCGGCTATATTTTGCAAAGACCTACATCAAGTCTGACAAAAGCATGTGGGAAAACGTGTTATGTCTGATGAGGCCAAGGTTGAACTATTAGGCCATAATTCCAAAAGGTATGTGTGGCGCAAAGCCAAAACTGCACACCACCACAAGAGCACCATGCCCACAGTGAAGCGGGGCGCGGCGGCATTATGGGGCGCGGCGGAGGCGGCATTATGGGGCGCGGCGGAGGCGGCATTATGGAGCGCGGCGGAGGCGGCATTATGGAGCGCGGCGGAGGCGGCATTATGGAGCGCGGCGGAGGCGGCATTATGGAGCGCGGCGGAGGCGGCATTATGGAGCGCGGCGGAGGCGGCATTATGGAGCGCGGCGGAGGCAGCATTATGGAGCGCGGCGGAGGCAGCATTATGGAGCGCGGCGGAGGCAAGATTATGCTTTGGGTCTGTTTTTCTGCAGCTGGAACTGGGGCTTTAGTCAAGGTTGAGGGAATTATGAACAGTTCCAAATATCAGTCAATATTGGCATAAAACCTGCAGCCTCTGCTAAAAAGCTGAAGAGGAATCTCGCCTTTCAGCATGACAAGGACACAAAGCAAGAATGAATGTCTTCACCAGAAGATCAATGTTTTGGAATGGCCCAGCCAGAGCCCAGACCCAAATCTCATTGACAATCTGTGGGGTGACCTGAAGAGGGCAGTACACAGGGGATGCCCTCGCAATCTGACAGATTTGGAGCTTTTGCAAAGAAGAGTGGGCAACAATTGCCAATTCAAGATGTGCCATGCTGAGAGACTTCTACCCAAAAAGACTGAATGCCGTCATAAAGCCAAAGGGGAATTCAACAAAGTATTGGTTTAAGGGTGTGAAGATTTATAAAACCACATTATTTTTGGTTTTGATTTTTCCACTCTAAAAGATTTCAGTTTGTTTTTCAATGGAATTGTGGGTCACATTAAAGGTGGAAAATATTCATACACAGCATATTCTGGAACAGGAATGCAAGTTAAGCAAGAAAGCAGGCAGACGCCGAGAGCTTTGCAAAAATGATGTCCCAATCTAGGGGCTGCAATCGAGCAGGTAATGTATGATAAACAGCAGGTCCATAGGACCAGGGGTCTATGTAGTAAAGGGGAAGTCAGACACATAATTCTTCCAAGACAATCAGCCGAGAGGGAGGCACTGAGTGACAAACATACTCTCACCATCAGTAGGGGAGCATGCGCCCATCATCTTACTGCTAGACGCACGTCTAATACATGTCTTAACTTCCACATTCATGTTAAAGGCTGTGGAGGAGTTGAAGTGAAGCTGCTGCGTTTTCTGTAACTTCTATCGTTTTAACGAGGAATCAGCACGCAGGCTGGACCACTGCTCCTTTCAAACTCCTCCTAACCAAAGGCTTGAGAGGGAAGGGGGTCGCAAAACTACAACTTCCAGCATGCCCTGACAGTTTTGTAGTTTGGCAATAGCTGGTGAGCCCCAACTTGAAGAATACTATACCCTCAGTGTTCACAAATAATTCAATAACTAATAAAAAGTTTGAATGAAAGAGGAATGTTTAAGGGGGGGGATTAACCCTTGACTTGCCACTCACAGTTGAGCTCCGACGCCGTCCTCTCGGCTCTCACCCCTTTGTTCGTAGACTTGATGGTATGGCGCACAGCAATTATGGGCTGAAAGATATTGCAATGCAAACCGTTACTCATCCGGCTTCACACGCAATTCACAAAGCACTGACAAAAACTGAAAGGTTTAGCAAAAACCAGTTACTCACCTCAAGATCATCATCGTCAGGCTCAATATAATGGTGGTGGTGTTCTGGATTGTTGACCTTATCCAAGAGTTCTAGTGCCAGCGATCTTGAGAGACCTCCTTGTGCTACGTAAGCATGCTGAAATGAAAGAATATATACTTCAATCAGGTGATAAATATAATTTTATTTTTTTTATTAATAAATGATACCACCAGGGGCATAAACAGAAATAGGGTCCCATTGTAAAATTCAGAATGGGCCCCACCATCCACTGAAAACCCCAAATGCACTACGCCTTTATTAAAGTGAATGTCCACCATTTTCTGTGCTGATTAATTTCATAATACATCTGTATACGGGAGCTTTGTTTTTCTGACTAGATAAATTATATTATTCGGATTCCCTGCATCCCCCACTAGGGGGAGCTAACATATGGATTAATACAGCTAGCAGTGATCTCAATGGGGGCGGTGTAAAGTGAGCTGTATATCGTGAGCTCCCCCTAGTGGCTGCTGCAAGTAGCTACTAAGACAAGTGTCATGGCAAACAGGTGAAATCAGTTGTTGCGGGCAGACCCGGGGCTCTATAACAGTTGCGTGCCTGGGTGTCATTAATCTTATACAGGTGGAGGTCTTGGGAGCCAGTAACATGCTAAATTTTTAGTTATGCACAACACTGTCATTCTAATGTGTTCACCCAATGAAAAAAAAAAAAAGTTAAGTACTTAAAATCTGTGGTCGACTGATGCATGACAGCAGGTGAAACGTGTTGATACAGGGGGTATGGGCAGCTTTAAACATCTGCCACTGAAGATGACATCATCAGTGGAACTACACGAGTGGACAATCCCATCCACCCCCATACAAACTGCTAGAACAGAGTTGCCCCTTCAGCATCCCTTCTGTCGCAAACCCACTGAAATCAACTCTACAGCCCCCTTGTTCTAGCGTCTGGTGGTGGTCTTGACTCATAAATTGAATGACATGTCAGAAAATGCTTCGGTGGTGACTGGAATCACCTCCGTGTAGCGTGCTCGGTCCACCTACGCAGGACTCAGAATTGGTACTTACAGTCAGCAGTCGCTCCGCAGTTGGCCGTTTCTTTGGATTCTTGGTAAGAGAAACTTTAACAAAGTTTTGGAATACGGGAGTCCTGAGAGAGAAAAATACATGTAGTACACAGTACGAGGGGAATCAATGAGGAGTACAAATCCTAAATAAACGTATGAAGGTGATGCATGCTTTTCCATGTGAAATCATGTTCTCACATATGACACATGGGGTTAATAAGCTCCCCCCTGCTTTACACACTCACTCCTTGACTGCAGATTATATTCTCATATAGAGGATGCCAAAAATTGCTCCCAAAAAATTAGTCACCTCTAATAACAGTACAAGATTGAACTTCTATGCAGGCGCTGTACAGGTGGCGGTATATAATATATACTGCTCATATCAATAGCATCACTCAGCACAAGGACATGTCCGTCCGTTCCTGCCGTCTGTATCTTATATTATCACGATAGATTATGACATTATTTAGTAGTCACCAGCTATTGAACCGCATGGACACCTGTAACCGCTGATCTCCGGGTGGTTGGATTTATGAGCTGCACTTACCATTTCAGCTTCTCTTTTAGCTTCGGAGGCTGGAAATTGCTCTTTGACATTAGGAACAAAGCTCTAAAAGGTGAAATAAAACATGCAAATAAAAGATTTAATACCGAATAATAAATATAAAACTAATTTCCATGCAATGATTAGACTAGTGCAGAAGCAGTACAGCGAGAGTGGTTTAAAAAAGGGACTACCTGGGTTAGACACCCCCTTTAATTGCGTCATGCTGAGGTGATCGGATGGAGGGTGGGGATCTCCCTCTAGAGGACCATGCTGTGTATTGCGCATTTACAACGCTGTTACCCCAGTGACCACAGCTGATCGTGAGTAGTCTCAGCAGCAGGACCAATATAAACTTTAATCTATAGGACCCACACAATGGACAATCCCTTAAAATCCGGACATCACAACAAACCTCATTGGATGCAGGTCAAACAATGGTGGCTGCAGCTCTGCTAATTCTATCGCGGTGATGCCGACAGCCCAGATGTCACACAGCTGGTTGTAACCGCCGTTTTTCTCCACTGCTGCCACTTCTGGAGCCATCCTGGAATACATGGGAAATGGTATATATATATATATATATATATATATATATATATATATATATATATATATGTATATATGAATGAGAGAGAGACAGAGAGAGAGAGACAGAGAGAAAGAGACAGAGAGAGAGAGAGAGAGGTCACCTTGTTGTGGCAGGTGGGCTCACACAATTTGATCAAAGTGTGCGCTAAGAACCTCACTATTGTAAATAGATTTAGTAGGAATGCATATTTATTTATATTTAGTGGCTCAGGTGGCAGTGTTTGCAGTGTGAGGTTGCCATTTCTTTTGCGCACCGCACTACACACACACACACACACACACACACACACTAAAAAACAAACAAATTACATCTTATTACCAGTATGGCGTTCCGATAAAGGACTTCCGCTTGGCGATTGTTGCAGTTATCTTTGCTGCCACCCCAAAGTCCGCTGCAAGAGTAATAGGGGAGTCAAATACTGTGAAGGCAAAGAAGACCCAGCCCTATATATAACATAAAAGGTGAAATATCAGGGTACCTAGTTTGACGTCTCCATTGTCTGTGAGTAGTATGTTGGCACCCTGCAAGAAATATACCTCTGGCATTACTGAAGAATTGACAACCAAAGAACGTTATGAGAATGAAGTCGTGACATTACACGGACATTCTCCTTACCTTGATATCTCTGTGCATTTTACCCTTACTGTGCAGATATGCCAGACCCTACATAAAACAAAACGTAAAACACAGACATGAGAAGAGGGAAACAAAGGCAGAAAAGAATAATGATATGAACAGAGTTGACTACATTCATGTTACTCTACTGTAGCAGGTTTGATATGTAACAGACATTATGGCAGGAGCTATACTGGGATCTTTGGCCACCTGTGAGTCGTGGTAATATTGTAAAATTGTAGTAAAGTCGAAAGATTACCACAATCCGAATATTTCCTTATGGGAAACGAGGTTGCGGCCAAGCTTTCAACCATCTAAAAAATAATAAAATCATGTAACTAGGTTGGGCTCCTTTCCCCATAAGGAAACACAAAGGTTGCAGTAATGTCGCAATTTTACCACACCCCCCAAAAGTTGCCAAGTAGCCTTAAACGTCAGATAAAAACTGAATAATTCTGATTTTGTGAAAAGTCATGGAGACTATTTAAAGGGGTTTGCTCACTATTAAATATATTCATTGTACAGATCATAAAAATGAATAATGTCAGATTATGTGTTGTTAAAAAAAACGATCCACTGAACGTTTATGACATTTAGTTTTATAGTATGGCGCCACCTGGTGATGAAAGTGTATAGCAATGTGCACATCTACCTAATGAGCGGAGTGTTGGTGAACATGCAAACTCGGTCACACTTCCCACAGCCAGGTCTCTGCATAGTAATCCTCAGCGTAGAGCAGCCAATAGAATAAGCTTTCTAGCCTGCCTGTCAGGGAAGGAGCAGAACCTCTGCAGTAGCATGGCAGTATAGCTGAGGAGTCTCCTTGTCCTCAGCTTGTTATGACTGTAAGAGCTTATTCACATGAACGGGTGTCAAATTGGCCGTGAAAAACTGCCATTTTTCATGGAGAACGTGCACCCGTATGGGAACAGAGTTCACAAAAACGTACCTAGTCCAATGTATGTAGTCAAATGCAGCATATTGTGGTAATGGCTAAACAAGTATGGATATTGTGAGTGACAGGTGGGTTGGTATTAGGAAAGAACTAATAACCCACTTCCTCTTTTTTTTTTATGAAGGTTTTTACATTTATAGGCTGGAAATGGTCATAAAAAAAACCAGATGGTAGAGAAAAAAAAAAAACAGAGGAAGTGGTTTTTACAGTGTTTTTTGCCCACGGCACTCAATAGCAGCGGCCGAAAATGTGGCAAAGAGTGCAGGCAGGCAGGTCAAAATCTGCCTTAAAATTCCTTCAGGCAGATTTCTCTGCCTGCAAAAAACTCAGTGTGAACATACCCTTACGGTTTTCTCTTATACTGCCTCATATGTCGTGATCTACGGATTGATCAATTTTCTATCTGTTTTTAAGACTGATATTGCAGGCTGCTTCATTTGTAAATCAACCACAGCAGCGCGCAGATCTGCGGTGGTCACCAGTCCCATCTAGGTAGCTTGCAAAAGATTAAAGGGGTTTTCCCATGAGAGATATTTATGACATATCCACAGGATATGTCATAAATGTCAGATAGATGCGGGTCACACCACTGGGACCCGCACCTATCTCCAGAACAGGGCACCCTAAACCCCGTTCAGTCGCTCTGTGTTGCGGCTGAATGAGGTGAATTCCAACCATGAAAAAGGTTATATGGTCGTGAGTTACGTAAACAGCGCAGCTCGATGAGCTACGCGGTTTCCATAACGCCCGTAGTAGTGAATGGCAGTTACGGAAGCAGTGAAGCATGCGAGCTACGCTGTTTCCGTAACTACCATTCAGTTGTATGGGACTTACAGAAACAGCATAGCTCAGCGAGCTGCGCTGTTTACGTAACTCCCGACCATATAACCAGGAAGTGATCGGGAGGCAGCAAGATCAGACAAAGCTAGAATGGGGTTTAGGGGGCCGCCTTCTAGAGATAGGTGCAGGTACCAGAGGTGGGACCCGCATCTATCTGACATTTATGACATATCCTGTGGATGTCTCTCATGGGAAAACCCCTATAAAGGAAGCTGAGATTACCAATCAAATAGTTAACTACTGCAGACTTCAGTGCCTAATGGAGTTCACCTTTAGAGAAGTCTGTATTGTTAGAACTTCTAATTACATACCTGTAAGGTTTCCCGGCACATGTAGGAAATTTGGTTTTCGGAGAGTGGTCCAGTCACTGCAAGGAGAAAAACAAACATGGATCAACCAATGTTCCTGGCAACAGAAACTAGAATATATCAATTATCTTCCAAATCAGGGTCTTCTGATTTGATTTTTTTTTTCCATCTTCTGCTACTCCCTTATAAACACCCTCAATAAAATGGAGGCAGGGGCATAAGCAAACGCTTATCTCACTCTGTTGACGCTTATCTCGGAGAAGACAATACTAGTTGAAATCCAGTGATAACTGGGTCCAGGAGAGAACTGCCGACATTTTGTGACCCAGCTAGTAACTATAAGCAGGGCCGAGGTCTGACAATGCCCTTCCCTGTCACTTAAAGAGGACGGAGAACCAGCAGGGAGAGAGAAAGCCCTTTAAATGCCAGGGATGATGGAACGTAGAATTTGCTCAGGATTTACAAAAGTAGTAAAGAAACTACAGCCAACGGCTGACGGGAAACAGAAGCGCGGCAAGGTAACAGGGGTCCTATACTTAAGCAAGATGGTGCCCTATATAACGTAGTGCGGTGCAACTTTCGAACACATCCTACAGATAGAAAATGAACCCTAGGACCCAGTTTCCTGCTTTCTATAAGGAGTATGTCCATAAGACGTGTGTGGGAGATGGGAACGACATTAACCCTTGTGTGACGACAGAGAAATCATTATTTGTGGTCTTGAGGGCTCCAATGTTGACATTGTGATTCAATCGTTACGGGTAAAGAAATCCTAGTTTAGGGAATACTGTACCAGCGCTGGATAGAGAGAACATGATCGATATGGTTTACAAATGTTATAGGATGGTGCCTTACCATGATATATGTCCTGGAGAGACCCTCCTCCACAATACTCCATACAGATCCATAGCTTCTCCCGACTAAAATATACAGAAAAAAGAAGACGACATGTAAAAGTGTCCAGTAGAAGATTGACCAACTATAAATTAAAAGGTAGTGGGGTAAGTATGGGACACCATTCATCGACATAGGATGAAGAAGCAGATCAGTTAAAAAAACTTATTTTTTATAGAGGCCTGTTATTCTGTGATGCCCACAGTCACCGGTGCGTAACATTTACAGACCTTTAACATTACACTGTAAGAGATCAGTCTTCTGGAATATTGAACATAGAAGCTTACATCCCAAGGAAGATCTTCCCGATCGGAGAGAACCAAAAAAAACTTCATGAAAGGCCTTAGTGTGAAGATATTACATTAAAGGGGTTCTCAGGGCACTTTCTATTTGCCTATCCTTAGAATAGGTCATCAACATCAGATCGGTGGGGGTCTGACTCCTGGTACCCTCGCCGATCAACTGACTGAAGGGACCGCGGCGTAAATCAATCGCAGCCTCTTCAGTGTTTACCAGGCGCAGCGCCATACACATCCGTAGCGGCTGTGTCTGGGATTGCAGTTCTCTGCCGCCTGGTTCCGTTCACTTGAATGGGACCGGAAATTCAATCTCAGGTTGTGGGATTGAACCGCGCTGAGCCTGTACACTGGGAAAAGGCTGCGGCCGACCCATTAATCAGCTAATCCTTGAAGGTGCCGTGAGTCGGAACGTTATCGATTCTAAGAATAAGCCCGCAATAAAAAATAAAAAAAAAGTCCGGAGAACCCCTTTAACAACTTCACCCCTGTGGTCGAGATATTACCACCTAGGAGCACCAAACAGAGAACCAAAAACTAAATGGTCGTTCATTTACTTTCCACATCTCTATTCAAGAGAACCCTCCATGCAACACTGTGTTATAACTAGTCAGGGGCCTGAGGGGGCGCTGCATGACACAGGGCTTCGATCTTTGGTGATCCTGGTAATCCCGGTCATGCATCTCCCACTCAGACCCTGCCCTAGACACAACACCGTATTAGTTTTGCCTGAACTGTTCTTTTGATTATGAAAAACCAACATTTTTATTTTTTATTTTTTAAACATATCTGGAAAAAATAAAGCACAAAAAAAACAAGGAAATCCCTCGATTGAGAACTTGCACACAAATTGAAGAATGCCAAACTTAACGGTACCAGAGATAGCTGCCAAAATATGCCACGATATTGGTGTGTTTACATTCCTTCACCATGAAGATTTCTTGTTGTATAAGTGAGAAGTCATCGCCTGCAAATAAAAAAGTGGAAAATCAGCTGTATATAATACATATTGCCACAGAATTATATGAACTGTACTGCTACTTTGCTAAAATAGGAGGGGAACATTTCTTTAATTTCTCCCTCACCATGGAGCACAGATGTCATTCTTTTTATCCTGGGAGGACCAATCTCTTGTGCTCTTTGGCGCCCCCTGCTAAGACATTTTTGTGACAACAGCTCTAAGCACACTTCTGGCTCAGCAAATCAGTTGTCACATTTCAATTCCATTTATTCATCGGTCTGAAACTAAAACTGAATACATTTGATCTACCTACACAAACGGAGAGAATATTAATAATCTAATAAACTGTGTAATGTTAATAATACACAATATGGATCTAAACCAGAGACATCATTTTCAAGACGGACTGGAGCTGAAAAGAACAGTATTGAGATAATCCCCCTAGTTCAGGCAAACACACATACACTTTTGCTAGGATCAATTTCAGAGGCAGCCAAAGGGGGTTCTATAAATCCTAATGACCATAGATTAATAAAGTATATTGGGCCTCGTATCAAAAATTTAAAGCCCTGTTAACATAAAAGTGTCCTTAAGGCTCTATTAGTCCAACGGAGGCCAAAAAAAAAAAAAAAAAGTGTCCTTTTGGCCTCCGTTGGGGTGGTATCGTATATATCAGTATACCTTTTTTTTAACCCCTTCCCGCCCCAGGACCTACTATTAGGTCACTCTAAGTATAGCGTTCGCGCACAGTGACCTAATAGTAGGTCATGGGAATAACCGCCCTTCCGCCCCCCCGACCCGTCACTTTTATGAGCTGTGACAACTGCTGTCTCGTACAGCAGCTGCCGCAGCTCCTTCCCCTGGGACTGATCGCGTTGACCCTGCCAATTAACCCCTTAGAAGCCACGTTCAATAGTGATCGCGGCTTCTTGGGGGTTAAAGCACCATTGACGTCCCGCGATATTATTGCGGGCGCTGATGGTTGCTATGGCAACCGGAGACCTAACAATGGCCTCCGGCTATGCCATCTACGGAAACCCAGTGGGTCCTGACAAAAGTCAGGACCCACTATGCTTGCTGTCAGTGAGTAGCTAACAGCTCTAATACACTGCACTACGCATGTAGTTCAGTGTATTAGATTTGCGATCAAGGCTTCCTGCCTTCAAGTCCCCCAGTGGCACAAAGTTAACAAACTTAAAGTTAAAAAAGTTAAAAAAAAAAAGTTGTGTACATTTTTGGGTCACTTCACCTCCTAAAAAAATTGGAATAAAAAGATCAAAAAGTCGCATGTACCTAAAAAAATGGTTCTGATCTAAAAACTTCGTTACGCAAAAAACAAGTCCTCACACGGCTTTCTTGATGGAAAAAAAAAAGTTCTGGCTTTTAGAATAAAGGAACACAAAAACGAAATGATTTTTTATTAAAAAAAAAAAAAAAAGTATTTTATCGTGCAAACGCCATAAGATATAAAAAAAACAAAAAACATAAACATAAACATGGTATCGCCGTAATCGTATCGTCCCGCAGAATAAAGGGAATATGTCATTTATAGTGCACGGTGATCGCTGTAAAAAAAAAGGAATTAAAAACCATAGTAGAATTGCTGTTTTTTTTAGTCACCACACCTCTTAAAAAAAATAGAATAAATGCTCATCAAAAAGTCGCATGCACCCCATAAAAACTACAATGAATTCCTCAAAGGGTCTGTTTTCCAAAATAGGGTCCCTTTTAAGGGGTTTCCCCTGTATTGGTACCTCAGAAGCTCTGCAAATGCGACTTGGCACGCAGGAACTAATCCAGCAAAATCTACAAGCCATATAGCGCTCCTTGCCTTTCTGAGCCCTGCCGTTTGTCCAACCAGAGGTTTATGACCACATGTGGGGAATTTCCGTAATCGGGAGAAATTGCTTTTCAAGTGTTGGGGTGTTTTTTTTCTCCTGTATTCCTTAAAAAAATGTGTACCTTTTATCGTAAATATATGTGATTTTCAAATTTTACAGCCGAATTACACAAAATGCAGCAAAAAAACCCCCAAAAACGTATGGTCTAAATGCTCACTATACCCCTCGAAAAATTCCTTGAGAGGTGTAGTTTGCCAAATGGGTTTGCTTTTGGGGGTTTCCACTGTTTTGGCATCACAAGACCTCTTCAAACCGGACATGGTGCCTAAAATATAATCTAATAAAAAGGAGGCCTAAAAATCCACTAGGTGCTCCTTTGTTTCTGAGGCCGGTGAGTCCATTACCGCACTAGGGCCACATGTGGGATATTTATGAAAATGGCAGAATCTGGGCAATAAACATTGAGTTGCGTTTCTCTGGTGAAACCTTCTGTTTTACGGGAATTTTTTTTTTAATGAAAAGGATTTTCTGCAAAAAAAATAATGAAATTTGTAAATTTCACATCTACTTTGCTATAAATTCCTGCGAAACGCCTAAAGGGTTAAGAAACTTTCTAAATGCTGTTCTGAATACTTTGACGGGTCTAGTTTTTAAAATTGGGTGATTTATGGGGGTTCCTAATATATAAAGGCCCTCAAAGCCACTTCAGAACTGAACTGGTACCTAAAAAAAAAAAGGCTTTGGAAATGGTCTTCAAAATATGAGAATTTGCTGCTTATGTCGAAGCGGTGTAACTTCCTAGAAAAAGAGAAGAATGTTCAAGAAAATTATGCCAACCTATAGTAGACATATGGGAAATGTGAAAGAGTAACTATTTTGTCCGGTATAACCATCTGTCTTACAAGCAAATACATTAAAATTCAGAAAAATTATATTTTTCCCACATTTTCTTTAAATTTTGCTATTTTTCCCAATTAAACACCGAATATATTGACCAAATTTTACCAGTAACAAAGTTCAATGTGCCACGAGAAAACAATCTTAGAATTGCTTGGATAAGTATAAGCATTCCAATGGTATTACCACATAAAGTGACATGTCAGATTTGAAAAATGGGCTCTGAGCCTTAAGGCCCAAACTAGGCTGCGTCCTTAAAGGGTTAAAGGATAGAGTATTTTAGTAGATCAGGCTTTTGAATCATGGAAACAACACACACACACACACACACACACTATTTACAGCAAAAATGGGCTATCACATACTGGCCCATGCCAGAATGAAACTCTTTTGGCTTACGCCAGGTAAATGAGGGCCTATGGATAGGTTAGGTGCATATGCGGAATATGGGACTCTAATGTAACGTGAACATACCAAGTCTTCTTTTAATATCGGACATGTAGAATGATAAACTTCTATGTGAAACATGAGACGTCGCGGTTTCGGGTAGACAGCGCCACTCTTCACTACACGCCAGTATGTGAGCCACACACATTCACTCTGGACTTCGGTAAACCCTTCATGTTGATTTATCACATTTGCAATATTTGAGAGTCAGAAACAATTTTCAGACGTCCAGGATAAACTTTGTGCTGCATTTGTCACATGCTTCTTGTCCCGGCTGGTGTCAGAGATGAAGTACATGAGTCATCGCTACCATCGCTGGGCATGGTTAGTGGCAGAACTAGCAAAAGTAGTGAGGAAAAAAACCAAAAACGGCAAGCACTGTTCCTTCAGCCAAGGACATCTTGCGTTTCCTTTGGTTGCAGAACAAAACAATGAAGGATTTCCTATTGCTCTTCGATGCATATGTAGACGCATCTTATAGAACTGGATATAAAAGGGCACGTCCACCAACAACGAGACAAAGATGGGCTTACGCTGACAAAATAGGGACCTACATCCACAGGATAGATTTATTATTGTAAATTATCCCTATATAAAGCGGGGGGGGGGGGGGGGGGGGGGGGGAGTACCATTGCCTTGCAGGTCCAGCAGCAGAATACAGGCAGCATTTTACAGCAGTCTGTATTCTGCCTTTATTATTTGATGATAATTGTGATGACTGACAATAAAAGTAACAATTTTTTTAAACTTCTTACGGTTTCCTTCGTAATGTGAAAAATTGTAATACATTTAGATTCTAAAAAAAACAAATAATAGTAATATGAGAATATATTAGTGAACCTACACTAGGTCAGTCTTTTCCGAACAGTTTTTCCACCAATATTAGTTATGTCATACGTATAATATTTGCATTAACATACTGATCAATGGGGGTCGGACATCTGGGTCCTCCACCGATCATTGGAAGGGGCCGCAGCACTAAAGACCCTCCACACATTTTCTGCACTTCCGCAGAGTCAGGATCATTGAAGGTGTCGTTCTAGTGAATGATGGGTGTAGTAAGAGCAGTTGGACCACTCCCGATCAGTAAGGAATAACACGTCTAAGCGGTAACAACTGTGGTGGGAAAACCCCTACGAGGGCTGAAAAGTTTTCTAGCAAATGACTTACTGGTATCTGTCCCATTCATATAGAAGGAAGCACAGAGATATTCAGAAGGCAAAAGACATCTACATATTCTATACAAATAAAGAACTTGATAGTGTATAAATAACAATCCTTCACTTTCATCTAAATTCTAGAGGGTCATCGAGAGATGGAAGAAGATCGCACTGGAGGGGGTCCATGCGACAGCAACGTTTGAAAAAAAAAAGGGCCGCATAATAGGTTTCGAGATTTCTATACGTCAAGTCTACGGGTGACCATGTAACAGGCTGCTCTTTGCAGTAGTGCTCTATAGAATAATATGTGATCAGGAGAGAGCGCAGATCTGGAGTAGTCACCTTCGCTGGTTGCTAGGAAGTCCTCCAGAGTCATTCAGCAGATGTCTAATGTGCTCCGCGCCTCAGGCGCTCTAATGGATATTTACATTGGGAAACTCTGTTTTCCACCAGAGTTTCCCTTTAAGCATGAACATACCAGTAATTAACATGTCACATTCAGTGACAACCAGGCCAAACTGCACTACACAAAGACTTAACCACTTATGGTTAACCCTTAAGACGCTGACTAAACAAGTCTAGTATGTTCTCAATTATTACCATTTGGAACATTCGTCTGATCAGGACTGAATCTTTTTAAAGGGGTTCTCCATTTTAGACAATCCCTACTTATTAGAAGGATCCCTTGAAATTTAGCTGATCACAAAGTGTCTCCCTGCTGTGACCCTTAGCGATGAGCTGTAATCTGTGAGGAAATCTGGAAGTAAGCGTTCAGTTTCCCTGCAGCGCCACCACAGGAGAAATTAATCAGTACACCGTTCTCACTCAAGTCTGTGTAATGCAGGACAGGACCAGTCTCCCAAAGAGTGAGACGATCTTTGTAAGGCCCACTTCACATCGGGATATTGCCCTACGTTTAATGTGTATGTCAGGAAAGCTTCTAATTAACGTGTTCATGTGGCTCCATTATCCAGACGGTGGTCAAAGAGTGTGCTTTTGGTCTGTGTGGGCCGGTATATCTTTTTTTTTTTTTTTTTTGAAGGATGAAATAGCATAGTTTAGTACGCCATTCCATCTTGAGGGATTCCGCAGAAAAAAAAAAACCTGTACCGCACAGCATATGGTTTTTAACATAGGAGCCTATGGGCGATGGATGCCAGTGTATGGCATTAGTCACAGGAGCTCCCGGCATCATTGTCCATATAAGGACAGTGATGTCAGGGGCTTCTCCAGAGCTGGAACCCCTAGCCAGAGCATTACCGCCACTCTGGCTTTGCAAAGCTTCTGATGTTACTGTCCATATGTGGACAGTGATGTCATGAGTTTTCCCAGGGCCAGTCCACAGACCATGTATCCTACCTACTCCATACAGTGGGATAAGTTTTAGCTTTTTCTCGGAGTATACGTCTGGATTCTTCCCGACATATACCTCCTACTGGAAGGCCAAAACGTGACGTGAATGTGGCTATACCTATCTCAACTCTGGCCAAGAAATGAGGATCCTGAACAGGGAACCCCTTCCCACTATTATCTCAGAATCCCCTAATAAGGTGTATGAAAATGGATTTTCTAAAGTAGACATCCCCTTTAAGACGTTGCAGTGTAGACCACATCACGGCTATGAATAAGCCTCTCTTCTCCGCAGAGCTGGTGCTTTCACACTGCGGTCAGCATGTGCATACAAGTAGCATGCTTCACTAATTCTTTGCTTGCAAGCAAAAAACTACCTGTCAAGACTCAATTCCCTTTGCAATGCAGCTGTACGAGGCAGACAGGCCTGGACGTGTAATGGAATTATTTGTTTACAGAAGTCCTGTCAATTCGGGTCCAACGCCCAAGAGCTCTCCGAATGTCAGGGGAGGAGATGCTTCACCTGCTATTCCAGGACAACGCCAGGGAGCGGCATCGTCTGATGGGAACGCAGTATTAAAAGGAAAGAAAAAAAAAATGACAAACGCTGCAAGGAATGCAACAATAGCTCATACGTCAAACTACATTAGGGTTGCCTATGGATATCTCAAGCAACAAGACGTTTGGTGTCGGTTTAGGTTTTAAAGCACTAGAAGCAAAATTGCAAAAAAAAGCCAAGAATGGAAGTAATTTTGAGGAAGTGAAAAGAACAATGAATCAGTAGGGAAGTCTTTGAAGGCTGAGAGTCTAAAGTCACTGCCTTCATATGGCCGAGGTCCGGAAGCTCAGTTTTGACTTGAAGAAAAAATCTGCAGGGGAACGTAGATGAGAAAATTGCAACTCCTTGAGGTCTCCCAAATGATTGCCACAGTGGATGAATATCCCATAGGACAGGAAAAGAACAGTGTGTGTGGGGGGGGGGGGGGGGGGGGGGGGGGGCGGTCTCATGCAAGAGTTTGCGTTTCTGCGGAGAAGCTTTTTAAATCAACCAGATTGGTGAATCCTGGATGTTATTTTCGTGTATTCGGTTGTGTAGAATATTTGTCATTTTTTGCAGAAGGTATGAACGAAAAGCAACTGGTCACAGATTTTTATCCACAATGAAGTTCCCTATTAAACTACTGCAAGCAGAGATCTTGAGAAACCGATACAGAAAGTATATTGGAATGGTGTATGACTTTTCATAATACGAAGAGTAACATTTTCCAAAACTGGAATAGCCCAGACATTTATTTGCCTAAATGCAAATGCACTGGAAATACGACACATTCAATTCCAGATCAAAACAATAACCAAACGTATCCAGTTTGTGTTAATTCTAAAGGCTATGTTGACACAAATTTTTGCACACCGTTTGCCGCGTTTTTCGCCAGTGGCCATTGAGCGCTGCGGGAAAAAAAGGCGCGAAATATGATCTCTATGCCTCTCATTGATTTCAACAGGTCAGAGACGCAAAACGGCCGAAGATAGGGCATGTCGCTTCTTTTTCCCGCGAGACGGTAATTTCCGGTAGCGGGAAAAAAACCGCCTCCGCCTCCCATTGAAATGAGGCATTTTGCCATGTTTTCCGACGCAGTTTCCACGTAAAAAAAACTGTGTGTGAACTGGCCTTTACAGAAAATAAAGAAAATTAATATTAGGCCACATGTTTTTTGACGCGGAAACCACGTCTGAAAACGTGGCGAAAAAGTCCAAAAACACCTCCCATTGATTTCAATGGGAGGCGGAGGTGGGGTTTTTTTCCCCCCGCGAACAGTAAAACCGTCTCGCGGGAGAAAGAAGAGACATGCCCCATCTTCGGGCATTTATATATCTGACCTCCCATTGACATCAATAGGAGGCACAGAAAGCGTTTTTCGCAGCGTTTTTGACCGCGGCGCTCAACGACCATGGGCAAAAAACTTGGCAAACTGTGTGCAGGCAGATCAAAATCTGCCTAAAAATTCCAGACAGAATTTTGAGTCAGAATTTTCTGCCTGCAAAAAACTCTTCGGCTGGGTTCACACGAGCGTGTTCAGTCCGTAAAGGACGGAACGTATTTCGGCCGCAAGTCCTGGACCGAACACACTGCAGGGAGCCGGGCTCCTAGCATCATAGTTATGTACGACGCTAGGCGTCCCTGCCTCGCTGCGGAACAACTGTCCCGTACTGTAATCATGTTTTCAGTACGGGACAGTAGTTCCACGGAGAGGCAGGGACTCCTAGCGTCGTACATAACTATAATGCTAGGAGCCCGGCTCCCTGCAGTGTGTTCGGTCCGGGACTTGCGGCCGAAATACGTTCCGTCCATTACGGACCGAACACGCTCGTGTGAATCCAGCCTGAGGCCGTTTAAAAAAAATAGCAGGGTCAGCATTTTTCTATAAAAACTGAGAAAAAAAAAAAAATCAGACTTCACTATACTGAACTAATAATTAGTGGCATAACCATTGTTTCGGAGAACTGCTTGACATCTGTGTTGCATGGAGTCGACCAACTTCTGGCACCTCTGAACAGGTGATTAGACTACGTACATCCATGTTCTTCTGCATTTTTGGGTTTTGCCTCGTAAACCACATTTTTGGTCGGACCCCACAAGTTCTCTATAGATTGAAGTCGGGGGATTGGTCTGCCACTCCATTACCTCAATCCGGTTTGTCTGTCTGTAACCAAGATGTTGTTCACTTGTTGGTGTGTTTTGGGTCATTGTCATTTTGAAAACACCCATTTCAAGGGCATTTCTTCTTCGGCATACGGCAACATGTTCTCCTCAAGTATTTTGATATATTCAAATGGATCCATTGTATGCGATAAATAGGCCCAATACTATGGTAAGAGAAACATCCCCATATCACGATTTTTGCGGCACCATGCTTTACTGTCCTTCACAGTGTACTGTGGCTCAGTGCTCGGGGGTCATCTGACATACTGTCTGCAACCCAAAAAAGAACAATTTTGTTTTCATCAGTCCACAAAATGTTGCGCCAGTCATTGGCAAATTTTAACCTATTCAGGACACGTCTTTTTTTCAACAACATGACTTGCGGGCATTTCTTTCTGGTAACTTGGCTTCACTTCATGACTGTAGCAGTACTCCCTGGTAACTTCAGATCTTCTTTGATCTTTCTGGAGGGGATCATGGGCTGAGCCTTTGCCATTTTGGCCATTTGATCCATTGAACAGCAGCTCCCAGTTTCCTTCTGCGTTTTCCAGGTTTTGGTTGCCACTTCAAGGCATTTGAGATCATTTTAGCTGAGCAGCCTATAATTTGCTGCACTTCTCCATATGTTTTTCCCTCTCCAATCAACTTATTAAACAAAGATGTTTTTTTCATCAGGACAATGTCTGGAACGACCCATTTTCCCCAGTACTTCAGAAGGAAATGGACTATAACCAACATGTGCAAAATTTGCCACCCTCCTACCTTATATAAGGGCCAAAATTGACACCTTTTATTCCACAGAATGAAGGACTTCACCCATTTAACTCCTCACTGCTGTTATTTTCAACAAGCCCCTTTCAATTAAAGAGAATCTGTCACCTGCCCAAAAAACGGACATCTTAAATTCACACTTTGTATACGTCCGTGTGCTGTGCGTGAATACAACTGACAGCACACGGACCTATGCAACTCTATGGGGCCGCTCAGACATAAGTGATTATTCACACATCGTGTTTCCGTTGCGTGAAAGTCACTGCATGTCCTGTTTTGATGTGTTTTTTGCAGATCGTGCAGCCATTGAGGTCAAAGTTTGCATGAAAATCAAGGAAAATACGGAAGTCTTCTGTGTGCTGTCCGTGATTTACGCACCAGTTGCTAAAGAAATGCATAGAAAATAAATTTTTACAAAATGTGCACCAACACGGACATGAAAAACAGATGCCACAAGGAACAGCAACGCAACAAAAACTCTGCGCTATTTACGTGTGCAAAACACACGTTCGTGTGAATCTGGCCTTAGATTGCAGGCGCCTGACAGATTCTGACGCTTTTTACTTTGTTCTTCTAGCCACCACCGTTGCTGAGATATTGGCGCCCGATATGCAAATAAGGCCTTTGACCGTCTAGTGGGCGGCTAACGCCTGTCAGTTGATAAGCGGCAAGGTCCCATGCACACAGCCGTGCCCATAATCACAACCCCCTGCATTTTCAGGTCGTGCTCCCATACAAAGTATGGGAGCACGGCCTGTAAAATGCAAAAGAACGGACATGTTGCATAATTTTCGGAACATTTTTACGGCACGGACATGCATCAACAGCGATACGGAAGGGTGTCCGCGGCCAATAGAACTGAATGTGTCCGTAATTGCGGAGAGTTTTTACTGTCGTGTGCACGGGGCCTCACCGCCCACTTGCGTCGAAGGCCTCATTTGCATATCAGACACCAGAACAAACGGCCCCGATATCTCAGGAACGGTGGGGGCTAGAAGAAAAAAAGAAATAAAAAAGCCCCAGAATCTGTAAGGCAGATGACCGCTTCTCTGTAATGATTCAATTCCTCTGAATGAGCGGCATGCATGTCCTAATTATTGGCTCTGATTTTTTTCTACTACTCTTACAAGTAAATCATGGTCAATGTAGAAATATCACGTCTACCAAAAACGGTTAATTATGTTGGACTATTTTTTTTTTGAACACTACTGTAAATACCGCTGTTCACATTTGTCCTACATCTGGGATGAAATTGGTAGGAAAAAAAAAAAAGCAGCAGAATAAGAAATAAAAATGATAAATAGAATTTAAAGCCCCTGGGCTACAGAGAATCCCTGTCAATGTGCCAGTAAGGTCACCCCATGATGTTCAGGGGTTACATGAAACCAGAGTGACCTCACAGCGATACCAGTTTACCTACCGTCCACAAATGACATCTCCGCATCACCAGGGATCCTCCCTGTATAGATTTCCACACAAGTCCTGGAGAACAAAAGCTGGTAACATTAGTGACACACGGAGTCAGAACACGGGTCATGACTTTCCCCGTGCGCGCTGAAAAAACCTCATGTCACTCGGGGGGGGGGGGGGGGGGGGATTGCCGGCACAGTGTCTGGAAGGCACAAAGGACTTGGAATGGCAAATAACATGACGGAAAGTAATAGGACACGGTTATTGTTAGCAGTCAGAACACCTTTATAATGTTTGATCACCTGGAAAATCAATAAATACGGCTGAGAATTCCTACCTAATCTTCAGTACTTCTCAATAACAATACACACAACGTAAAGCCAGGTCTAGCATGAAAGAAAGACCTAGAGATAAATTTATAACCATGGCGGGATCCAGTTTCAGTATTGTTTTGGTCTATGAAATCACCCATGAAGAAGGCGGCGGCATCGGGTCAAAAGATCATATTGGGGAAGCCTGCGATCTGGATACAACTGTATCCAGTCTACACAATATTCCTTGCATCAGCCGCACAAAACTTTCTCCTGTTTTGAGGCTTTGTTACAATGCATCAGTGCATGTCAAATGTATGTTTAGCTCACAGAGCATTACCCAGCCTGGATACAACTGTAGCAAAAGAAATTCCGTAAAGAATGTTGGGAACAAAATAGCGCTGCACGCAGCACAAATATTGCTAGTAAAATTATAGAAACCACGAAAGAACCCATTAAAAAGTCAACAGGTTCGGTAGGCCGTCGATGGGGTTTGTCATGTGAAGGATCTGGCACGACTTGTTCGTTGTATCGTTCCCATGATGAAACATAACAGAAATATAAAACGGTGAATTGTAAAGCAAAAAGTTTGAATATCTTTTTATTATAGAACTTTGACAGCATTAACTTCCCTGCAGCGCCAACACAGGGGAAATTAAGAATTACACCATTTCTATTTAAAATCAATGTGCTGGCTGTGTGATGCACGGATGTGCTGGGACCTCCAGAGAGAGACGCCTTTCATATCTGCTGTCCGCTACTGAGCAGGGGATCCCGAATAGGGTATTTGAAAATGGGTTTTCTAAACCAAACAACACCTTTAAGCTGTAGGCCTCAGATTTGCTGGGGTATGTGGGGTAAAATAGCATAGTGTGTGCCAAGAAAGGTAGAATATATATATATATATATATATATATATATTCCCGTCGCTCTGATTCTGAGATTTTTATAGCACTGCTGGGGGACCGGAAGTTTACTTGCAAAGCCTTCTTTTAGGACGATACAACTCTTCATCATGTGACTGGCCCCGCTGTACTGTATGTAATGGCTGTACTACTGCTCCTACTTGTACATAGAGTACTGTGGGGTCAGTTCCATGACGAAGAGTCATATAGCCTTCAAAGGCGGCTGTGCCACTAGACTTTCGGTCCCCCGGCAGCACTATAAAAATCTATTAAAATCTCAGAATCAGCACTACTTGTTTTGTCTTGATACATGAAACTACTATACAGTGTTTGGCACAAAAACTATGCCCACACACACTATACAATTTACCATAGCATGCTTTATACTGACACTGATGCAGCAGGTGGAACTTGGAGATGCGAAGTCAGAGCGGAAAGGCAGCAAAGCCGAGTTCTGAGACAGCACTGGCTTTGAACAGTGTCGAAAACAATGTATAATAAAGAAAACCATTTCGGATACCCATACATGTAGCGGATTCGTTGCAGATCTTACTACAGCACATCTGTAGCAATATCGTGTTACTAACAAGTTTACTGCAGATTTCACCCCTTCGAAATTGAAAAAGGGTGAAATCCGTGGTGAACATCTAGAGAAAATTGAGATTGCTGAGGATTTGAATTGCCGCAACAAGCTCCGAATGTGTGAAAAATGTTCAGTGTAACGTGGATGAGATTTTTTTAATATCTCATCCACTTGCCTTCAGTCTTCTGCTGCAGATTTTTCACCTGCAAATCTGGAAGGAGAATCGGCAGTAAATCGACTACTTAAATTGACTTAAAAAAAAGTTGAACCTGACTTTAGTGCATATTTCATCTTTCGATCAGTTTTCTGGAAGGCGTCGTGGGGGGGTGGGGGGTGTTTCTTTGCTCTTCCTGTTACGTTGTAAAACCACTGAAGCACAAACTTTGCACTCCTCCGTCTACTCATGCGGGAACACTACGAACATCTGCTGGCATTATCCTCGCTTAAAAGAAAGTTACTTCTAGAGAGCGGTGAGGAATCGATACTGCATGAATTTCATTTTCCTTGATCTATGCAAATAACCAGGTAACGCCGGCCATAAATATAACATTCTACTGCAGATTTTTAAGAAAAAGGGAGAAATCAGCGACGAAAACCTTTAAATCCGCAATAGGCGTTCTACAAAACATGACAGGTGAATGACGTTTTACAAACCCCATCTATTTTCTAAGCCATTTGGTTATAAACACATCCAAGATCAGGATTATAAAAACATGGCTACTTTCTTGCAAGGACAGCGCCACACCTGTCAATGGGTTGTGTCAGATATTGATCTCTGATCCATTGAACTGAACGGGTCGGAGTAGCAATAATGCAACCTGTAGACTAGTGTGGCAAAATCCGCTGGTGGATTTGGGGCAGATTTTTCCAGTGTACTCTAAGAAGCGTCGTCTCACCAAGACTAGTCCTTTTTAAATAGAAGCAGCTACGGTGATCAGTTGATCGCCACAATTTGGCTTTACTAACCCCCGGCGATCAGCTTATATTGCAGGGGGAAGCAATTGAATGGCCGACCATGCAATGCATAGACCGCCCGCCTTCGTCAGAGCTGCTCTCCGTCCTGGGAGCGGTAGACTTTCTTTTTTAAGTCCATATACCCTACTAGAGCATGGGACAGGGGTTGTCTTTGCGGAAACAATGTACTCCCCATTCCTTCGGTCTTCTAAGCTCCTGTATTGATGACTTGAATATTATAGCAAGACACACTGAATTTGGGAGCTACAATGCTCCTATCCCTTCAAATAGGGGCTGTACCCTTAGGCCGGGGCGACACAGACTTTTTGTAGCGCAACTGATTGATTTTAACCATCGAGATACAGCTGCAGTCCAAAGGAATACATTGAGTTGCAGGCAATCTAGTGGGCTGCAGCTGCCATTCGATCCACTCCAAGCCTGAGGCTCATATTTCTAATACAGGAGATACCACACCGGACAAAGTTCATTATGGACCATCTGGCTGCAAAATCAGCTGAGAAAATATATTTAGGAAGAGTAGAGATACACAGCCCCGTTTTTTTTTTTAATACTGGAGGTACACTTTACATTCTCTGTACTATTGGACCATGGAAATATCAAAGTGTGACACCATTATGGCCTTTACATGGGAGCTGGAGAATGGCAATCATGGACTTTCATTGCCACAGACTTTGGCAGGCGGCCACCCAGGACACAATAGTCACATGAGGAGGTTTTGGCTGTCTACATTCTGCACCTGTGGTTTTATTAATTATTACTTAATGAAACAGAAATGTGATAGTTTACCACCTCCATTTCCCAGCTAACGTCTCAGCGCAAAAAGACCAAAAAGCTCTTTGCACCAGTATAAGCCTATTCAACCAGAAGCACCGAGAGGATAAAAATGGAGGGAAAAATAGAGCGTAAGATTTATATCTATTGCGTGTATAATGACTTCTCACAGTTCCCCAGCATAGTCACCGTCTATACCAGTGGTTCCCAACCGGGGTGCCGCGACACTCCTCTGAACCACTGTGGCCGTGCTTTTTCTCCTCCTCACAGTGCGAAGTGGATGTGAGGAGGAGGGGATTTTTTTGTAGCCAACTTGTATATAGCACCCCCCACCTCTGTAGATGGCACCCTCCATCCCCCCTTCCTAAACATAGCAGCACCATAGCTCCCTGAAGGAGCGGAATCCCCCTGTGGCCAAGGATTCCGCTCCTGAACGGAGCGCTTGATGTCTCTGTCCATATATGGACCGTGACATCAGGGGCAACTCCTGAAGCGGAATCCCCGTTCACAGCGTTGCCGGCGCAGTGGCCGGTGATTCGGCTCCAGGAGAAGCCCCTGACGTAGCTATTCATAAATGGACAGAGACGTCAGGGGCTTCTCCTGAAGTGGAATCCCTGGTCACAGCGTCGGCAACGCTGTAGATGGGGACTCCGCTTCAGGGGTTGCCCCTGATGTCACTGTCCATATATGGACAGAGACATCAAGCACCCCGTTCAGGAGCAGAATTCCAGGCCACAGGGGGATACCGCTCCTTCAGGGAGCTACAGTGGCGCTATGTATAGGAAGGAGGGGGATAGGTGTGCCATCTACATGGGGGCAGCGTGGCACTACCTACAAGGGGGCAGCGTGGCACTACCTACAAGGGGGCAGCGTGGCACTACCTACAAGGGGGCAGCGTGGCACTACCTACAAGGGGGCATCTGTGAGTGGGGGGCTGATGGTCATTTTACTGTGAATGGGGGGGATGATGGTCTTCAAGTGGTTTCCACCTCTGACCTTCAATTGAAATTAATAGCAGGCAGAAAAAAACCTGTGGTGCTCGTTTGAGTTAGAAACAATGGAGGACAGGGACTAAAAGTAAACAGGTAATGAGGCCGGCGGAATACGTTGCTGCAAGACGTGTTTTCCAGGTCAGAGAATACACACAAGAAACATGATATTTGGCTGAACAGCAGACATTTGGATTCAACCACAAGACCGAGGAGATAAGCAAAGGATCTGAGAGTTAGAACTCACCGGGCTCCAGTTTAATAATCTTCACTGCGGCCAGCTCTCCCGTCTGTAGGTTTCTGGCCTGGAAGTAAACACAAGTGACATGTTAGTTATTAGGTCTTCCAAAGAAATTAAGTTACATTACTAAAAGTAACATCTTGTAGTTGCCAAAATGTAAAGGAGTCCATCGTAGAAAGATTTTTTATGTTTTTTTTGCTTACATTAGTACACGTGAATATATGAAACTTTGTAATGCATCATATAATAGGAAAGTAGCATTTTCCTTAATTTCCAGCATCCTGTAGTTCACCTTCTCCCTGCTTGCAGACGCTATAAACATGTGGAGGGGGAGGTACAGCTGCAGTATCTCTCCCTCATTGTGTCTGTGAGACTTCATGCTATGAGAGGGGAGGTGGCGCAGCAGGGGGAGACATCTGATTGGCCAAGGGCACACAGCACAGCTCTTACATCACACCAGGAAGAGCCCACCCACTCTGCCAGCATGGAGAGAGAAAACATGCATTTAAAGAAACCAGCAGTGGGAAGGAAAAAGACCCAAAATATGCAGGAAAAACACTACATTTCTGGCTATACTACATCAAATACAGATCTACAGCTGCCTAAATAAGAATACCAGCCAAAAAGTGATCTTGCATGCCACTTTTTGGAAAGGGCTACTGCTGCTCCGATGATGTGGAAACATTGCATCCTACCAGTTTACAGCAGACTCACGCACTACAATGCAATGTCAATAGCAGGGGTCCCCCACTGGCGCACCGCGATCCATAAGACAGTTTTTTGGACTAGTGGCGTCGCTCGGTGACTGCCACATTCAATTTAATCTGCTTTTTCAAGACGCAGATACAATTGAATACTATGGAGGAGCAGGGTGCTAACAGCGCTTAGCTCCACCGTTAGTCCTGCAGCCTATAAAATGCTGGGACAGGATCTCTAAGCAGGCCAGCGCTGCCGTCACTTCATCG
Organism: Rhinoderma darwinii; assembly: GCF_050947455.1. NCBI lineage: Eukaryota > Metazoa > Chordata > Amphibia > Anura > Rhinodermatidae > Rhinoderma > Rhinoderma darwinii. Next base: position 73,484,284 of record NC_134698.1, on the reverse strand, counting down.
CGCCGACCTACGCAAGGGTCCTGTCTCAGCGTCTCATAGGCTGCAGGCTTAACATGGCCAAGGAGGCTGTGCAGCTCTGTTCGATTGGGGCTAGGTGAGTACAAGTTTTTTTTAGTTCTTTGGGTGGCACCATCTAAAAGGGGCATTGTCACTCTCTAAAAGAGGCATTGTGTGGCATTGTCTACAGGGGGAACTGTGTGGCACTCTCTATAAGGGGCATTGTGGCTGATAAACCTCGGATTTCTGACAGATCCATGGGTCGGAATTGCCTATGGCAAATCCAACCCATATGAATACAGCATTGCTGTTGGCGTTCAGCTTGAACCTTCACCTGACACCAGACCCAGGTAAATGGACCTTCACTAAAAATAGTTGAGTACCCATGGTCTATAGGGTGCAGTGAGGTGCAATGTCATGTCCCAATGTGCATTATAAGCAGCTGTGTAGCCATAATGAAGAATAAATTAAAAAACTGGGTCAGGAAATAAAGATTTGCAGGTGTTAGCCACGTGGTAAAGCAACACTCTGGTCACAGCACTCTTTCAGCATTTTAAAGTAAATAGTAGCGTGCTAGAGTTACTTAAACAGCGATCAGGATCGCTCCCTTTGTGATAGGATATACTGAATATTAAAGGCTATGTAAACCTTTGAAATAGTTTTGCTTTTTTAATAAAACAGTGTATCAGTGTGTTAGGGGCAACTTTCTAAATAATTTTTATTAAAAGTTATTTTTAGTTTTTGGAGATACAGCTTCTTTCTATCCTGTATACAGAGCAGCTGTATCTAGCGCGGAGATCTGAATCCGTCAAGTCAGCGGGACTGACTGGCTCCGTGTCAGCGGGTCCTGACCCACCTGTTATTGATCACATCTAAGCTATGAACTTAGATGTGATCAGTAACAGCTCGATCCTGCGTGAGACACTGAGATTCAGGTCTCAGCGCAAGATACAGCTGCTCTGTATACAGGATACAAAGCAGCTCTAACTCAAAAAGTAAAAATATTTTTAACTAAAATTTAGAAAGTTGCACCAAACACACGGATATACATTTTTATTTTAAAAAAAAATTAGGATTTCAAAAGGTGGGTACATAGGCTAACACATTACGAATGTGAACATTTCTTTAATTGAACGCATCATCTTCCCCCATGCCCCAGAATGAGGATGCAACTGGAAACCACACCAGAGACAGCAGCAGTGGGACGGTCCCATATTCAACATGTCTGTTCCTGTTTTATGACAGGCTGTACAAATATAGACAGACAGCAGTCGAACCAACACTCCCGAACCAGCTGTCGAACCAACACTCCCGGCGGTCGTACGTATATGCATGTGACGATGCTCCGCACAGTGAAAAAGTTGATTTGCCTACCGGCAAAAGAAGCCCTGTTTTCCAACTCTCAAGATTGAAAATAGAAAATAAAAAATATTTATTAGGTTTATGCAACAAGAACAAACTACATAGACGTAAAAACAAGGTCCAATGATGACTGCAAATCGGCACAGTGCAGAGTATAAGGAGCCTGGAGTCAACGGCTGCAGCACGTTGCACTCAGCCCACAGTTAGATTAGAGGAGTCAGCAGGACTAGTACTTAAAACAAGGAAGGAAGCCCCCCCGACATGTTTCGCTACGATGTAGCGTCTTCAGGGGTATCGGGGCTACTGACAGCGCGCGGCGAAAAGTCAGTGTTTAAATGTATAGTGGAGTTGCTCCACGTGTTCCCCTGATTGACCGCCGGCCAATCAGAGACAGGGCAGGGGACAAGCCCTCTGATGGGTGATGGACGTCCCACGCCACCAATGGCTGACTAGTTCCACTAGCCAATGGGGATAGAATAAAGCGCACAGGCGCATTGAGGTAAAAGCAAGTAAGTTACTGCTAATTGACTACTTGCTATTGACGCGCATGCGCAACAGCAAGAGTAGAGGTGATAGAGAAAATCCCACATTTCAGCGGCTGTCACAGTGAAATTACTGTCATAGTAATAATAGCCAATCAGAGAGGGGGCAACAGTCGAGCCCCCAATTAAGTAGTGGACGTCCCGTATCACAATCGCCGACCACTCAAAACAGCCAGCAAGGTCACAGCAGGCGAACACTTGCATAGGGATAAGATATAAACGTCATTGCGAATGAATGCACGCCAAAACCAGGCCTGCACTCAGAGACAATGTAAGGAGATCCAATATGCCGAGGAGCTATATTAATAGCCTGCCAGCGAGAGTAGTAGTGATTTTTGGGAGCGGATGGAGCAACTATATTACTCTGTAGCTAGAGGGTCTAATAAAGATAGCATAGACACGACTGTGTCAGTTCCTAAACATAGGGCTAAAATTATGTAGGAGTAGTTGTTGCCTACAAACTAAAGTACATAGATCAGTTAGTAGAATTGATGTAAAAAAATAGAATGAATGTTTGGTTCAAAAGGGGTCCTGTTTTATGAAAGAACAGGTCCCAAGATATCTAATGATCATACATAGTACATAGGCAAAAGTGCCATTTTAGTGGCCGGTGGCCTAGACTCGTAACGTAATAGGCGCATATGTTTTCATAAAAACGCAGCATAAGTGAAGCCCTCATTAAGACCTCCTGGGCTAAGAGAGCCCATGCGATGGATCCAACGCGCCTCCTCCTGGAGCAGCTTACGGTCCAAATTACCCGCTCTTGGGCCAAGTTTAACCTGTACGATGCCCCAAAACTGCTCCGCACAGGTCACCACATTTGGCTAAAGACGTAGTGTGTCTGTCCAGAATGGAAAAAAAACTTCCCAAATAGTAGTGATGCCATTCTGGAAGATCTAAGATCAGGTAGCATGCAGTCAGTACTGTACATATGGGCTCCCTCATAGTGACCGAGTTATATACAAAAAATAAGGGGTCATGGAAACTGTAGCACACGTCACTACTCACGATGCGGATTGTGCAACAACAAATAAAATTGCACTTTAAAATAGTGTCGCTCTGTTGTAATTATTCAACAGGGAATCCTTCAGAGTCCTTCAAGTGTAAATATAATTTCGTAAAACTTTTGACCTGTCAGAAGTATTGATCAGTGGCGATCCGAGCACGGTCACCCTCACCGATCGCTAAAATGAAGTGGTAGAATCTTTTGGGTGAGCGCTTTCATTTGATCGGCTTTCCTCAGATTTTCTTTGGAGTCCATGCACAGCTCTGAGGAAAGCCGATCAGAAACTAAGTAGCTCAACGCTCGCCTGAGCACTTCTGACGCTTTGTTTTAGGGATCAGTGGAGGTCTCAGTGCTCGGACCCCCACCAATCAAAATCTTCTGACATGCCACTATGAAATGTCAAGTTTTATAAAAGTTTAGCTACCCTTCAATGAATAATAATTTGGCCAAAGTGTGTTCAGCAAAAAATGCAGCCACCCAGAACATATCTATAGCCACCAGCACTTAAGTTTCCTGCTGCCCGGGAGGAAGATGGAAGCAGCACTGGTCTGTAGATTCGTGGGCCTTATTCACACAAATGTATTTCTCGTCAGTGAGCTCCCCGTTTAAATAACCGGCAGCACAATGACCAATGCAATTCAATGGGGCCATTCACACAAGTGTTTTTTTCACAGAGCATGTCTCCGTTCCTTAAACTCACCGCTATTCTGGTCCGTTTTCGTGTATCAGACTCGCCCATTTAAGTCTATGGATGCGTGAAAAAGACCGGACAGCACACTGACAACATCCGTGTGTTGTCCATTTTTAAAGCATCAGTTGCTAAAGAAATGCAGTGGATAAAAGAAAAGTAAAACCAGGAACAGCTTGCAGAGGAGAAACACAGATGAGAAAAATGGATGACACACGGAAAACACACTAAAGGAACACGGACAGTCATATGCATAAAAAAAAAAGGCACTTTTTTCTTGCGGTCGCAAATCAGACACGCTCGTGTGAATAAGGTATTAGGCAAATACTTTTTCTTTTTAACTAAAAACACTGCAGCAGGCCCCTATTTAATTGTGAGTCTGGGACATACAACTTTGTTCATCCTGTGCTTCCTGGTTCATGAACTGGCAGAAACAGCCAGACCTGCAGCCGCCAGCCAGACCGGTTCAATTTAAGGAAAAAAAAAAAAAAAAGTGTTGTCACAACAGAAAACAGAGTTGCCTTGAATATATAGACGTGTGTGTGTGTGTGTATACGTGTTAACACAATTGTAGGGAGAAATGTATCAAAATTGTGCAACGGAAGAGTGGGAGCAGTTGCCTATAGCAACCAGATTCCAGCTCTAATTTTTAAGAACAGTCCGGGTAAAACGGATACACGGAGTTATGCCAAGTGCGGAGCTTGAGGGGGCGGAGCATGACTTCTATCTTTGCGGTTCTTGGATTCCCTGTGTCATGCTCCGCCCCCTCAAGCCCTACACTTGGCAAAACACATCAGTTTTACCCGGAGTATACCCGAGAATGTCACTATACGTCTACACATCCCTGCATATCTCTGAGTAGTGGAAGCCGCTGCCGGCCTAATACAGGACACAATGTATCATAAAATAATAAAATATAGAATCCGTATGGACAGATCTTCTCTAATAAGGAAAACGGCTGCAATCCAGCAGAACATAACGTACCACTGGAGGGAGTCAGGATCGAAGTGCACAGACATCGGTAAACATAGTAAACTCCGGTTATCTGTATCTGTTTGCACATATTATCTACACGCACTACATAGTAATAGATCATTATAGAAAGCTCAATTTAGGCTATGTTCACACGGGGTATTTTGCCGAGTTTTTTGACGCGGAAACCGCGTCGCAAAACTCGGCAGAAACGGCCCGAGAACGCCACCCATTGATTTCAATGGGAGGCGTCGGCGTCTTTTTCCCGCGAGCAGTAAAACTGCCTCGCGGGAAAAAGAAGCGACATGCCCTATCTTCGGGCGCTTCCGCCTCTGACCTCCCATTGACTTCAATGGGAGGCAGGAGAAAGCGTATATCTCGCTGTTTTATGCCCGCGGCGCTCAATGGCCGCGGGCGAAAAACGGCGCGATAATTGCCACGAAAATCGGCGTGCAGGGAGAGGAATATCTGCCTCAAAGTTCCAAACGGAATTTTGAGGCAGATATTCCTCCCCCAAAATACTCTGTGTGAACATAGCCTAACACTGGAAAACCGCGGCCGCACGCTATTCCCATTAGCCGGACAGTAAACTGATTTTAAGATTGCCATCTGTGGGAATTTCATGGAACGGATACACATCACCCAACGTCATGAATAGACCGAGCTGCTGTCCAGGAGCTTCTAGAGACATTAATCCAAACTGACCCAAAAAGTTACGCACCAGTATCCAAAAAAACTTAAACGTGATGCACTTCTTACAATGTCTGCAAGACAAGTAAGAACTTCCCCACACGTAACAGAATTCCTGCAGCAATTCCGCAGAAACTTGCAGGATTTCCACTGCAGAAAATCTCGCACCATTTCCTGAGTTTTTTTTACTGCAGAAAACGGTGCATATTTTTCTGCGCTTTTCACACTGCTGGGAGATGGTGACAACGCAGCAATTCAGTCCACTTTCCGCAGCAGGAATTGACATACTGCGGTATGAAAAATACGCACCGCAGGTCCATTTCTGGATGGAAATTTTTTCGCAGCATGTAGAGGAGATTTGTTAAATCTCACCGACTTCGCTGCTACGGGATTCTGCTGTGTATTTTCCCATCCGCAATTCCGGATGCTCCAAGTTGTCAGGGAGAGAGAAAAAAAATCCAAACTGCAGATTTGCAATGAAAGAAGGACCCAGCAGAGCGTCCATAGTGTAACCCCAATAAAGCTGCAGACGACGCCATAATTCATTGCACATATGCAAGTGGCCTATAAGAAGAAGGGAAGGGGGGGGGGGGGCACTCACTGAAACTTCAGCTGGTACTGGATACGTCCCTGAAGCCTCACTCTCGTGCGCCAGAAAATTTTGGTATTCGGCCTGCGGTGGATTCCCAGTGGATTAGGGTCAGGGAAGGAGTCCTGCTGAGAGATTACCAACGTAACGCAATATTCCTGGCAAACCCCATTTACCGTATCAGACTACAGGCAGCATGACGTCACAGGGAACACTGAACGAAGAAAACCTGGGAGTGGACCGATGATCATTGGGTGGTTTATGTAAACCTGGACATAAACGTAAAGACTGGATCTTTAGGAAATGCCAACTCTTTTATAGCAAGTTCTTCAACTAGGTCTTGTAGATGTGTACCGAGCCTCGTGCGACCGCTATGGCATGAAGCTACAAGCCAAGAATGCCAGGCACTTATTTTAATGGGTAATGGGTGACATCGCTGGGTTAAGCAGGGACACGGCATCACAAAGACATGATCCACTAGTACCCATGCGAAGAAGGATTCTAGCCAACATATGCCCTGTCTGTCCATGTAAGTACCAGTCTGTGTCTCCATCAGAGGGTTATGGGAGGCGATCTCTTCATTGTCACCAAGACAGGGAGCCGTGTGTTCCTCTGAGCGGCCCGTACACAAATGGAGCCCTGTCACTGTGAAGCTGCTGCTGCATATTCTCCACACACACAGGCCGGCTCAATGAATGCACAAAGAATCTGCATTTTATTATCACATGAGGTTCCAAGGGCCTAACCATTTACAGATGTGCAAATATATCAACCAATCCCAACTGCGCTTTTCCTATAGACAACTACTGTAAGCAACCGAAAGCGCTGGAATCTTTTACAGGCAACGTCACCCAGCTTTATCTAACTCCTGAAAGGAAGACCTGCCTAGCTACGCATTGATTTATTGCTCCATCACTAAGTAGCTTTGCCATTCAGGAGTCTTGGAAAGCTGTGTGATAACTCATGTGGGAGCCTAATGCTTAAAATAGTATTGCCCTCAGAATATAAGTCCATAAGTTGTCGTTTGTCAACGCATACGGTGTTAAAGCCACATCCCCCCCTGCTCCTGATCTTGAACCGACTTCACTGGCATTTTATTCATGAAACATTACCATTTTTATATATATCTATCTATATATCTCTTTCTATCCATTTCTATAGATCAATTTGAATTCCCAGACTGACATAGACCAGCTGCCATTGAATCTAGTGTAGGAGGAGACTCAAGGGGGCGGTAACCGATCAGGATCAGGGAGCACAAAGAAAGGGCTATACATCTCAAGGAAGCCTGGGTGACTCTGTGACTAAAGGACAACTGGCTGCTGGAACCATTTCTTTGACCCGGCAGCAAAAGGAATGAAGTTCAGGGATAGAAGGAAGGTTCTCAGCACAGCTAGACTGATTTCTGATCAAAGATGGACATCCAAAGATAGCAAGCATGTTCTGGTACAGGACGATGCATGTCACACCAGGCCATGAATGCTGTTCAATAACTTCGTAAAATACAAAAAGTAGAATTGTGCATAATTTGATAATATTTTTATAAAATCAGAAGCCGGTAGGAGTCATTTGTGTCGTTGATTGTCGTAAATACTTAGTCGAAAGCTGACAGATAAAGTATCAGTTTAGACTGAGATAATCATTGTTTAGTTGGGAGTGTTGGAGCGTGCTGGGCATATTTCAGGCTTCCTAATGACTAATTATATAGAGAACGGCTTTTACTGTGAGCGCACGGTCTGTAAAATGTGCCAGATCTCCGCAAACCATTCAGAAACACTGGGTCACAAAACACATTCCATCTGCACAATGCTGCACCGAGGCTCCCCCCTCCAGAATGAGAATTATCTGCCGGCGAACTCAACACAACCCAGAATGTAGCTGTAAAATTATCAGTAAGGCGTCATGCACACGACCAAAGTTTTTCTATCGTATACGATCAGCAATTGCAGATAGTATAGAACATATACCTATGGGCCAATACACACGACCATTCTTTCCACAATCGGTGCATTGGCCGGAGCGCAACAAAAAATAGGACAAGTCATTATACGGTCTGCATTTGCGGTCCGGACTCATTGAAGTGAATACACATCTGGCGTGTGCACGATCCGTCATTTCGGACAGCCAACGGATGACACTCCGCAGCACATCCGTGCCGTAATCATGGACCGTGCACACAGCTACGGCCGTGCTCCGGAAGCTAAGGCTCTTCACATCTAGATGGGTATTTGTTTTGTTTGTTTTTTTGTTCCGTCACACGACATATGTTACAGGCTGAAAAATACAAGGCTGATTTCCAGAAAACAGCCTCTGAAATTTTCCATTTTTCAAGCGTATTTTTGATGTGTCAATGGGAAAGACTTTAATGAGAAAAACCTGTTACTAAAACGTTTTAAGAAGTGCCATGTCCCTTTTTTACGCATTTTTTATCCAGCGGCGTAAAAATATGTCCCATATTAACGACACAGCATATTTTCCATTGAAATCAATGGGTAGCCATTTGCAGGCGTATTTCGGAATGTAATACATGCATTTTATGCGCCAAAATATGTTGTGTGCACATAGCCTCAGGCCTCATGCACACAGCGGTGCCCATAATCACTGCCCGTGGACAGCCACCAACATTTTTGACCCGGACTCCCATACAAAGTTTGGGAGCACGGTCCATAAAAAGCATAAGTTAGGATATGTCCTATCTTTTGCTGAGGCTTTCTACGGCCCGGACACCTTCCCGCAAATATACTGGAAGGTGTACGTGGCCAATAGAAGTGAATTGGGGTTCGTGGAGTGGCTGCTGACCGAGATGGCTGCATGAGTGCTTAGCTCCGACGCCTGAGATCATATACAGCAACAATTTCTGAATATAACACCTCAAAACAGCCGTACTTCGGTAGAGATATAAAGACAGGATGCCTAAAAAGAAGAAGCTTCCGACAAAACCGGAGAATCTGATGGATTTTTACTTCTCTCAAACGTCAGAGTGGAGCCAAGATGGCGCGGACACTGGCTCACATGCTAGCTCCCTTTTGTCGGATCCTCCGCCCAGTCCTCTAGACAAGTGTCTTACACCGGCACTGCCGAGACGCAGCACTTCAGAGCCTCCGTGTCCTCTATTGATGCCTCTCCCTTCTGATCAGGTACAGAGTGGAGGGAATAAGCGAGATGCCAGCCCAGACTTACCTCCAAGCCATTCCAGGGAGTGTTCATCATCATCTGCTCCGGCGTCGCCATCTTCTACAAGCTCGGTGACACAAAGACCGCGCCTGCACTCTCCGCCTGTCCTCATACCGGAGGTAAGCAAAGATAACTTTCCAAATTTGGGTGTTCTGGATTCCAACATCAAATTTCGGGGTATACCTGAAAGTATAGCCTCGCATGCGCTGGAGCAATTTATACAGTCGTTCATGAAGATCATGCTTCCCACGTGATTACCATCTGATATGATTATAGAGTTCCTCGTCCTAAACATTTGGAGGAGTCTGTTCTTAGGGATGTGTTGGCTCGTATACATTTCTTTCAGACCAAAGAAAATCTAATGGCAGCGACAAGAAAGATGGGTAAATTACCAGAGCCGTACCGGCAGTTATCGCCGTTTACGGATCTTTCAGCGGCAACACTTCAACTACGTCGACAATTAAACCCCGTCACTTCAGTCTTGAGAGAAAACAAGATTATATACAAATTGGGATTTCCAGTCCGTCGAATTATCTCCAGAAACAGCAGCCTTCATATTGTCAGAAATGTGGAAGGCGGCAAAGCCTTATTGCGTAAATGGGACTTGCAAGTCCTGAATGCGTCTTCTTCGCAACAACAACCACCGAGACACGTGTCGGATGGATGGCAATCCGTTAAACCCCGGAGAAGGGACAGGATTTGAGGTTCCTAACCTTGATCTCCGGTGATCCAGTCTGCTATTTCATGCAGACTCGGTACTCCGGGACAATGTTTTCTACACCCGAATTCTTTTGGATAGCCATTATTCTATACTTTTTTGTCATTCCGCTCTTAGGAGCATTAATTGCAAATTCACGTTTACTCATGTTTATCTGTTTTATTGTCTATGTTTTTCCATGTGGTATGATACAATGTTCAGATATGCTGATGGTGCATTGATATGCCAATTTATATGATGGGTTCACATTGATAGTTCGCCTGATTCTAGATGTATCCTAAATGTGTATAAATTTCGCTCAATTTTGTAATGGTACTTAAAATTCTTTCCTTAAATGTAAAGGGGTTGAATAGCCCACAAAAGAGGATGTCTTTATGGTCGGAGGCAAAAAATTTTATCGTGCGATATGGTCTGTGCTCAGGAGACACACCTTGTTAAGAAAGACGCGTTTAGACTGAAACATCCAAACTTCCGATTTATTTATCAGGCCGACTATCACCAAGTCTAGGGGGGTGCTTATTGCTATAAGGGATTCCCTTGCTTTCCAGCGGATCTCAGAGGTCTCGGACCCATGGGGTCGCTTTGTTAGATTGGGTCTGCTCCATTAATAGTGTTGTTTATACCATGGCGTCTATTTATGCTCCGAACAAGGGCCAAATTAGATTTGTTCATAAACTTTTAAGACATGTGAATAAGGTCAAACAGGGGAGACTTCTAATATGTGGGGATTTTAAGGCTATAATCGGACTCTTCGGTGGATACAACGTCTTCTGCCAGAGGAAATTATAGATCGCTGGGCAAAGTGCTGTGGCAGAGGGAGTTGTGTGATGTTTGGAGAACACATCATACCACGGAGCGAGATTATTCTTTTTTTCTCAGCGACACACAAGACGTATTCAAGGATTGACATGTTTCTTGTAGACAAAGATAGCCGGTTAGTATCCCAATCTTCAACAATTGAAACCATTACACGGACACTGGAGGAGAGGTACAATTCCAACCAGACATATTTATGGAGAAGCAATTCTTACATTATGTCTCACTCGAAATATAAACATATTTTCGAAGAAGATTTAAACGAATATTTTAAGGTAAATGTTGATTCAGTATCTGACCCATACATTCTATGGAATGCACATAAAGCTTTCATAAGGGGAACATTTATAAAGTTAGGTCATAGGGACAAGAAAATAAGGAATGAACAGATATCCTTGCTTCTTGATGATATCAAACGTTTGGAGGTACTTAAAGAGGCTCTGTCACCAGATTTTGCAACCCCTATCTCGTATTGCAGCAGATCGGCGCTGCAATGTAGATTACAGTAACGTTTTTGTTTTTTTAAACCGAGCATTTTTGGCCAAGTTATGACCATTTTTATATTTATGCAAATGAGCCTTTCTTAAGTACAACTGGGCGTGTTAAAAGTTAAGTACAAGTGGGCGTGTATTGTGTGCAACATCTGGGCGTGTTTACTTGTTTTACTAGCTGGATGTTTTACTTGTGAATGGAAGTGTATGATGCTGACGAATCAGCATCATCCACTTCTCCTCGTTAACGCCCAGCTTCTGGCAGTGCACAGACACACAGCGTGTTCGAGAGATCACGCTGTGACGTCATTCACTTCCTGCCCCAGGTCCTGCATCGTGTCGGACGAGCGAGGACACATCGGCACCAGGCGACAGAGGCTACATCGACTTACCTGCAAACGCCGATGCAGAATCAACTGTAGCCTCTGTTGCCTGGTGCCGATGTGTCCTCGCTCGTCCGACACGATGCAGGACCTGGGGCAGGAAGTGACGTCACAGCGTGATCTCTGGAGAACACGCTGTGTGTCTGTGCACTGCCAGAAGCTGGGTGGTAACGAAGAGAAGTGGATGATGCTGATTCGTCAGCATCATACACTTCCATTTACAACGCCCAGCTAGTTAAAACAAGTGAAAACGCCCAGATGTTACACACACAATACACGCCCACTTGTTCTTAACTTTAAACACGCCCAGTTGTACTTAAGAAAAGGCTCATTTGCATAAATATAAAAATGGTCATAACTTGGCCAAAAATGCTCGTTTTTGAAAAAAACAAAACGTTACTCTTATCTACATTGCAGCGCCGATCTGCTGCAATACGAGATAGGGGTTTGAAAATCTGGTGACAGAGCCTCTTTAATAAAACTCCGCAAACACAGGCACAAATCGATCAACTTTCGGATCTTAGACAACGACTTCGTACATGTCTTTTATTTAGATATCAAAATAATCTAAAAAAGACGAAAGCCAAATACTATTCTCAGAATCATAAAGCTACCAAACTCTTAGCTTCCCGTCTTAAAGTGCAGCATACTAGAAATAGAATTCCATACTTGAGAAACAAAAATGATACTGGTAAATTATATAGTCCTACGGATATTGCTAATAGATTTAAAGCGTCTCTGTCACCACATTATAAGTGGCCTATATTGTACATAATCTGATTGCCGCTGTAATGTAGATCACACCAGTGTTTTTTCTTTAGAAAAAATATCATTTTTGACAGAGTTATGAGCAATTTTAGCTTTATGCTAATGAGTTTCTTAACGCCCAACTGGGACATTACATCACATTATGTACAAGATAGGCCACTTATAATGTGGTGACAGAGACTCTTTAAAGACTATTATAGCATGCTCTATGATTTATGCTCAGACCCCTTTTCTCTCCCAATACTAGAATCAGATATTCAACGATTCTTGTCCAAATTAATTCTGGATCAATTAGAGTTGTTGAACTCTCCTATAACATCTGCTGAAATCTCCAAGGTTATTACTTCTCTTCCTTTACATGAATCCCCTGGCCCAGATGGCCTTTCAAATGATTATTACAAAACATTCCATTCAATTCTTACTCCCTACCTTCAGGGTTTTTTGATAAGGCCATGTCATTAGGTTCCTTCCCGAAGGAAGATCAAGCAGCTTTAATAGTGACCTTGCCTAAACCAGGGAAAACCCCTGATGTTCCCCAAAATTTTAGACCTATATCCCTGCTCAACTCAGACCTGAAAATATATGCTAAGTTATTGGCTGTTCGTTTGGCTCCTCGGATACCGGATCTGGTTGAACCTGATCAGGTTGGATTTGCTATACAACGACCGGCTTCGGACAACACTAGACGTATACTAAACATCTTACATTATTTGGAGTCTCGTGGTATTCCTTCGGTTTTGTGGTCATTGGATGCGGAGAAGGCATTTGACCGCATTAGCTGGTCGTATGCGTGCTCGGTTCTTGAACATATGGGTTTTAGTGGCAACATACTGACCGCCATCATGGCACTCCACTCTGCACCCTCAGCCAGGGTTTTAACAAATGGGTCTCTTTCAGAAGAATTCTCTATATCTAATGGGACGAGGCAAGGGTGTCAATGGCCTCCTCAGATATTTGTTCTCTCGATAGAACCGTTAGCACAAGCATTACGGGAAGCTCCTTTTGTTAAAGGGATAAAGATAGGATATTGCGCACATACAATATCATTATATGCTGACGATATTATTCTCACACTTCTGATCCGGAGGAGTCTCTTGATGCAGCTGTAGAAATTCTTACGAAATTTGGGTTCATTTCGGATTATAAATGGAATACTTCAAAATCCCAGGTACTTCCTATGAATCTTCCACAATATTTGCTTTTTTTCTTGAAAAGAAAAATTCCCTTTTGATTGGCAATCAGAATGTATTAATTCCCTAGGTGTTGTCTTGACTTAATCCCATAAACATCTGTATAAACGCAACTATGTACCAATGTTAAATAATATTCAATTAGAGACACAGAGGATTACTAAACTTGAGATTTCATGGATTGGACGGATAGCATCTTTTAAAATGATGCGGCTCCGTAAGCTTTTGTACTTATTTCGTACCCTTCCTATCTTGGTTCCTAGGTCATTTTTTACCTCCATACAAAGAAATATATAAAAATGTATATGGGCTGGGCGCAAACCTAGGCCTTCCTACATATTGCTAACTAAAGAGGAAAGCAGGGGGGAGTAGGGGTGCCCGAAACGTACCATTATTATATGGCTTCATTAGTATCTCCATTATTTTCGTGGTGGCGAATGGATACCCATAAACACTGGGTACAGATTGAAAATGATGGGGCACACCCCTTGAATTTAAAAAACGTTGTTGTTGGCCTCCTGTTGGAAGTTGCCTATTTCTCCATGCGTTTCTCCATTGACTAAAGCTTCGATCCACCTTTGGACGAAATTTCATGAGTATTCTCATTCTAATGCCACTTTAGATATAACCAATTATCCCACAGAATTATTAGCTATGGCGATTCCCAATTTGAATATCAAACACTGGATTCAAAAAATGTATTTCTGATATCTCTAAACTTTGGGAGGATTCTCAGATCATGTCTTTTGAAAAATTCTCTGCTGCATTTAACGGAGGCGGATAGATATAAATATCTACAGATCAAACATTTTCTAGCAACTCAGAGACGTGAGAAGTTCTTTTGTAATAGTTCCGTATTTCAATGGTTTTCTAACCAACAAAAAGGCTTAAAACCTATATACAAACTTATTAAGGGTCAGTGCCTATTTGTTAAATCATACCCATTCAGGGAATGGGAGAGGGACTTTGGTATTACCTTTGAGAATGGGGCCTGGCCCAAAGCTTTTCGATGGGTAAATAAATCGCTAAGCTGTAGCTCGCACTACGAATCTGCAATGAAAAATATACGGAGAAGGTATTACACCCTGGACCGCTTGAGTAAAATATATCCGAACTCTTCCTACCTGTGATGGAGGGGATGCGGTCACAGAGGTACATTGCTTCATATTTTGTGGCCATGTCCATGTATACAGGGTTATTAGCGGTCGATCTTCATCCTCATCTCAGGTCTTATTAATAGCTCCATTGTTGGATCACCTCAATTAGCCCTCTTATTTCTAGATCTTCATTTCATACCTCCGAGATTTAGAGTTCTGATTTGTAAAAGAATGATCATAGCGAAAATTGTAGTGACCAGGTATTGGAAATCTACATCTATTCCCCCGATTGAGGAGGTGATTTCTGCCATTAACACATTTATATGAAAGGATAACGGCATATAGCTCAAATTCTTTCCATTCCTTTTCGGAAATTTGGAACGCATGGAGAAATAATTTAAACTGCACTTCCCAATAACCTTCATTGATATATGACTACTATGTTATTAAATAGAGGTTGTTAATATGGATGATGGAGATGTATTTTGAGCATAGCATATGCATTAAAGACATACTTATTGAGAGCTTTGTTACATGCTGCATGAGTTCCTAATAGACCATGTGAAATGCTCGTCTGTTTGAAATTTTTACGTTTTCTATGCTTTTTTGCTATATTACAGTATTGTATGACAGTATGACAGTGAGTATAATTACATCTCATACAGTCAAAAAAGATTGAACCGTAATAGAAGTGAATTGGTCCGCAATGTAGCGAAAGCCGGAACACAGGAAAAGTTTGTCTGTTGATGTGTTTAGTTCTCAGAGGATTGCCTGCTGTATACAGGATACACCGTAGCAAACAGATCTAAATAGTGAAGGGAATCTTAGGGTATGTGCACACGAGAAGTGCCTTTTACGTCTGAAAAGACAGACTCTTTTCAGGAGAAAACAGCTGCCTCGTTTCAGACGTAAATGCTCCTCCTCACATTTTGCGAGGCTTCTCTGACAGCCATAAATCTTGAGCTGCTCTTCATTGACCTCAATGAAGAACGGCTCAAATTACGTCTGAAAGAAGTGTCCCGCATATAATGTATATAAGTGTCCCGCATATAATGTATATAAGTGTCCCGCATATAATGTATATAAGTGTCCCGCATATAATGTATATAAGTGTCCCGCATATAATGTATATAAGTGTCCCGCATATAATGTATATAAGTGTCCCGCATATAATGTATATAAGTGTCCCGCATATAATGTATATAAGTGTCCCGCATATAATGTATATAAGTGTCCCGCATATAATGTATATAAGTGTCCCGCATATAATGTATATAAGTGTCCCGCATATAATGTATATAAGTGTCCCGCATATAATGTATATAAGTGTCCCGCATATAATGTATATAAGTGTCCCGCATATAATGTATATAAGTGTCCCGCATATAATGTATATAAGTGTCCCGCATATAATGTATATAAGTGTCCCGCATATAATGTATATAAGTGTCCCGCATATAATGTATATAAGTGTCCCGCATATAATGTATATAAGTGTCCCGCATATAATGTATATAAGTGTCCCGCATATAATGTATATAAGTGTCCCGCATATAATGTATATAAGTGTCCCGCATATAATGTATATAAGTGTCCCGCATATAATGTATATAAGTGTCCCGCATATAATGTATATAAGTGTCCCGCATATAATGTATATAAGTGTCCCGCATATAATGTATATAAGTGTCCCGCATATAATGTATATAAGTGTCCCGCATATAATGTATATAAGTGTCCCGCATATAATGTATATAAGTGTCCCGCATATAATGTATATAAGTGTCCCGCATATAATGTATATAAGTGTCCCGCATATAATGTATATAAGTGTCCCGCATATAATGTATATAAGTGTCCCGCATATAATGTATATAAGTGTCCCGCATATAATGTATATAAGTGTCCCGCATATAATGTATATAAGTGTCCCGCATATAATGTATATAAGTGTCCCGCATATAATGTATATAAGTGTCCCGCATATAATGTATATAAGTGTCCCGCATATAATGTATATAAGTGTCCCGCATATAATGTATATAAGTGTCCCGCATATAATGTATATAAGTGTCCCGCATATAATGTATATAAGTGTCCCGCATATAATGTATATAAGTGTCCCGCATATAATGTATAGAAGTGTCCCGCATATAATGTATATAAGTGTCCCGCATATAATGTATATAAGTGTCCCGCATATAATGTATAGAAGTGTCCTGCATATAATGTATATAAGTGTCCCGCACTTCATTTGACGAGGCTGTATTTTTACGCGTCGTCGTTTGACAGCTGTCAAACGACGACAATGAATGGGCAGATGTTTGCCGACGTATTGTAGCCCTATTTTCAGACGTAAAACGAGGCATAATACGCCTCGTTTACGCATGAAAATAGGTTGTGTGAACCCAGCCTTACAGGCCTAATAAGGACTACAAGCAAAGATATTGAACATGGTGAGGAATTGAAACACTAACTAGATTAGGAAGTTGCAGAACTTTCCATTATTAACCTTATTCTACACAATACTGGTGAACCCCATTAAATATAATATAACAATAGTCACATACAATGGATTTCTGTAGAGCCACAATATAGTAGTAACGCTTATACAACATTATCTTACAGAAAACCCTACAGAGAACTCTACTGGGACAAATACAATTCCCTTCTGTAAAACCAACCAGGAAGGATTTCCATAAAATCTCACGGACGACGTGTCACAACCGCGTTGCTTCTCAAAAAACGACATCTTCGCTAATGAAAATTGACATTTCTTCACTTCTAACATTCATAGACGGCAGGAGAATCTCCCTGGGGGGGGAGGAGAGGAGATTAAAGTGGTTTTCCCATAAGAGACACATATGACATATCTACAGGATATGTCATAAATGTCAGATAGATGCGGGTCACACCACAGGGACCCGCACCTATCTCTAGAACGGGGCCCCCTATACCCCGTTCTACCGCTCTGTGCGTTGGGACCGAAGTGTGTGAACTCCAACCATAAATTAGCAAGCCGAGTAGCTCACATGCTACGCTGATTCCGTAACTCCCGACCATGTAATCAGTAAGTGGCCGTGAGGCAGCGTGAGCACAAAAACGTAGAACAGGGTTTAGGGGGGACCCGCATCTATCTGACATTTGACCCGCATCTATCGGACATTTATGACATATCCTGTGAATACGTCATAAATGTCTGATGGGAAAACCCCTTTAAGGCATTGCCGATTGCTTGGGTTTAGGGGGGCCCTAAGGAAACCAAGCTAGTCTGTGCACCAGACATTAATAGGATTTTTGTGCACCATAGCCGTAGCTTCGCTATTATTCAATATCCTGAACGATTGATGAGATTGGACCAAGTCCTCGAAACAATCTAGTGCTGCCGTTCTTACAGGGATCACTATTTATCCCACATCTTACGGAAAAATTTTGCAGTCGTAGCCAATCTTGCATATTTAATTCATCATATAAGTGAAGTGAGGCTTGATGCGTATACATACTAAAACGTGGAATACATAATAGGGTGTCATGAACACTGTTCCGCACAAGCTCAGATATGTAGTATGGCATCCATAGAAACACTCTCGCTCTCTCATATATTAGAGATCTATCTATCTATCTATCTATCGGGTAAAAATGGGAAGGGTTGCCAGTGAACAAAATGCAGCGTCCCTGCAGGGATGAACACGGCTGTAGGTAAAAGAAGATTTTATGCTTTTCTGAACTCATTAGGCGGAGTTCACACGTCGCAGATTTTGTGGTTGATTTGACGCGGATCTCACCCATTGCAAAATTTGCAACGTGTGAACTCCGCCTAGTGGTTTCAACAAACCTATTCTTTACAAATGAACATCCCATAATGAGATATTTTCTTTCCAGAAACAGCGCCACTCTTATCCATGGGTTGTGTCTGATATTGCATCTCAACCCCAGTCTTCTCTATGAGGCTTAGCTGCAATACCAGACACTAATGGACCCTATAGCTGTGGTCACAAATACTTATTCGGTGAAGCAACATTTGCTTGTTCATCATAACCAATGTGCGCCACGAAAATAGGCAAAAACTGATAAATTTTATAAAACTGGAGTCAATGGGATCAGTTTTTACATCTTTTTCCGATTATCTTTTCGTCAAAAAGCCGCAGAAAGGTGTGAACATAACCTTACTCGCCTAAGGTATTATTCCACACAAGAACCTAAAATTATGCAGACTGTATATAGAAATTATTACGTATATACAATTACTGGTCGTTCGGCGGCTGCACAGACTACGATTCTGGTGCCAAATGGCATCAGCATCACTTTTTTTTTTATACATGAAAAACCCGCGAACAAGAATGGCCGTGGTGCCCATAACAATCACAATCCGTGCTTCGTATTTCCGGCGCAGAAAAGAAAATCAAAGCTAAATTCAAACTGGGAAACCCGAAACTTTATGCGTCACTTTCTTCAAGCTCCAATGCATAAAGACGATGTATAATGATATTTTCCGCACTTTTTGAAGCGTGTTCATAGGCACTTGAAAGAACTATATTTTGGAAACAGGTGTCTGCACCAGGAAACGTGGTCTGTGTCGTCCTTCACCACACAAACCATAATGAACATGTTCACGGGAGCTCAAGCCAAAGCAACAGAAGGCAAAAAAGAAAAATCTGACATCACCGACGTTGTGAAATAAAGGAATCTCAGGATCAGAAGAATGACGAGTACTGCTCCACCTGCATATGAGGCAAGTCTGCTCCATCTAGAGCTGGTGACACTTCTGCTTTGTACTGAAGACCCGAGTAATCTGGGACAGACTGGTTACTAGGCATGTGTTGCCTGAAAACCTCAATTTAGCGACTGCGGTTGTTATGCAGTGTATCCCTAGCAACCAGTCTGTCTAAAAACGGCTCAGGTGTGGACTGGCATTGAGATTACATGCCATATCCCGTGTCTCAGGTCGCAGTATAAAAGGGGATTTCTGATTTTGCATTCAGTGATTGAATACCTACGGCCCAGTTTACACAGCGTTTATAGGTGCCGATTTTGATGCGTAAACAGCGCCAAAACACACCCCAAATCTCTTGCCATTCATTTCAATGGGAGGTAAAAGGCGTTTTCTTACCCTAACAATTTTTGACTGCTCGCAGGAACACAAAAAAAAAAAAAACACACACCACGTCATGCCCTATATTGGCACAGTTGCTGCCTCTAAACGTCCATTGAAATTAATGGGAGTCAGAAAGGCAGAAAAAATAAAAATAAAAAAAAAGGATGCGCCATTCGGGTCGATTGTTTTTGCATTTGATTAAAACAAAAAAAAAAAAAAAACTCTATTTGAACTAGGCCTTCAGTTCAGTATGCTCAAACGTAGGGATTTTGCAGCGGATCCCACTGCAAAATTCCGCCTCCGATTAATTTCAGTAGGAGTCGGACGCTTCATTTTCCCACTAGCTGATTATTTCAGCCTGCAGGAAAAAGAAGCATCCTGCTTGATCGTCTGGTGGATTCCACCCGAACCTCCCATTGATGTCAATTGGAGCGAGGAGTCTTCCTGAGGTCGGCAGGAATAGTTCCGCGGCGGATTTAGTAAACTAGTTTGCTGCACACATCTCTCTCCCGTGTTGATAGTTTGCTACATTGTATCAGGGCTGGTAAATTGTATCAATATAGAGTCGAGGTGGTTTATCTCAAGTTTTCAGCCTTTGGATGTACGGTAAACATTACTGCTTGTATTCACCAACAGCAAGCAGAGATCTTGAAAAAATGGAGTAATTGAAACAAAAGTATTTAGTCTCTTTTTTTGTTAACATAGTAACATGGTGTGCTACATAGAAAGTGGGGGGGGCACGTGATCTGCAGCGATGGATTCATACCCAAATTGGTTCAGAGGCTTCCACATGGATGAGTGGCCCAGAGAATGCCATGAAAGAATCCCCAGACCATAACGCTGCCGCCACCAGCTTGTGTTCTTCCAGCAATGGTTGCAGGGTGTTTGTTCTCGGATGTTTCTCGCCTGACGCGCCAATGTCCATCCGTTCGATGAAGCAGAAAAAACGTGACTGATCAGGGAAGACAACCTGTGCCAATCATCGGTGGTCAAATACCGAAACTGCCGTGCAAATTGAAGCCTTTTTTCCCGATGCACCTTTTGTTACATAGGAGCAATGACCATCTGTCAGCTTCGGAGCCCCATACGCAGTCGGGTTCCCTGAACTGTTGTGTTAGACATGTCTGGTCGCCCCCTGGTTGATATTCACGGTGAGCGGTTCCACTGTAGCGTGTCGTTCGGCCCTCGCGCACCTTCATAGACAACGTTCACCTCTCACATAAATGGCACGTGGTGCTCCGCTGTTTCCACGTCGGTTATTCCCAATGCTGCCATTTGTCCACTCACGATACACGGTCACCCCAGCAGCACGCGAACAGTTCACAAACTGCGCTGTGTGAGAAATACCGACACCTGTGGCCCGAAAGCCAATAATCATCCCTTATAGCAACTCTGATAAATCGCCCCTTATACCCATGACAACAACGAGTGATATGTGATCGGACAGCCGACCGCACCTCTTATATACCCACCAAGCCAGGACACATCACTTCCTACATGGGCTGCGCGCTGCCGACGTCTAACGTAGGAGGTGATCATAATAATGGGACTCTCGACTCTGTAGATTTGCTCTTGTTCTCTATGATTGGGTTTAAAAGGCCACGCTGTGCCCCCTACCACAATTCATGACCTAATGGTTGTATACAACCAAATATATACAAACATTGCACGGCGTCTATGTCACAATAGTAAACCGGAGAATAGTGGTGGTAGTTACAAGATGTTGTGCATCCCTAGCCTGAAAATCAATGTCATGGCTTAGTGAAAGGCAGTGGAGGACTCCATGAATATTCTCAATACTAGGCAGCTTCCTCTGGACATCCCTGCAGGACAATATACTATGTAATTAAAATAAATTATAGATTAAGACTTGCCGCTCAGACTGTATTTTAGCATCCGTATTATGGCCACAAGTCCTGACCCGACTATGGGTCTAGTGACCAGAACTAAGAGTATTAAGGGATCTGTAATTGTCTTAGTTCGGGTCATTAGATCCGCGGTCGGGTCGTAATACGGACTGCGTTACGTTTATATGTGTTTACCGTGATGAGGCAGAGTATACAGGCAAGTCGTTGACAAATTTTATTGAAAGTTTCATAATTTCTCCCCCAAATGTAATTTTACCAGAAACATATGATGAAATATGAGAGAACACATTTGCAGGTTAAACATGAATACACTTGTTGTTCAGCTCGCCATATGCAAAGAACAGAAGCCAAAATAAACAGATCAAGTGCATGGACCCGTCCATTATAAATTATACAAAGAACCTAATTGAACTGAACAAACCACACTATGAAGAACACACGCTTTTAGTAAGGGCCTATTCACATCAGCATTTGGTTTCCGTTCAACCTTTCCATTGGAGCAACCAATGAATGGAAACTATAGCTTCCGTTTGCATTACCATTGATTTCATGGGATGGGATTTCAATGCTTCCATTGCAGTTGGTTTCAGTTGGTCTCCGTTCCGAACAGTTTCAGTTTATTCACGGAAAAATAATAACAGTCTACCAAGCTATTGTTTCCGTGAAAATAAAAAATGGAAACAAACGGAAAGCAACTGCAACGAAAGCATTACCATTGAAATCAATGGTAATGCAACCGGAAGCTATAATTCCCGTTTAATGGTTCCTCCGATGGAAAGGTTGAACGGAACCGATGAACGGAAACCAAACGCTGATATGAACAGGTCCTAAATGGTATTGTAACTAAAGCATGAAAGTAAAACATTCAGGAAGACGCATCAAAGTGAAATATTTCCACATTTAACCCCTTAACGACCGCCTACCCGGCAGGCAGTGCGGGTCCTTAGTCTGCAGCGACGTCTTTTGGCGTCGCTGTAGAAAAAGCTTATGAGCCTCATTCTCTCAGCAGGATCTGTAACTAACGGCTTCTGAACTTAGAGAAGTCTAGTCAATACAGCTGGGATCGCAGAGAACTCTGTTCTCAGCTGTTTAACCCTTTGATTGCCGCTGTCCGTCACTGTGGCATGATTTTGGGCGACTGCCCTCTTCAATCGCATCATTGAAAACCCGGAGACTGGCGGAACCCTCTGTAGTCATCCCTGGGGACCTAGAAAGGACCCCAGGGCTGTCTGTATAGTATACCTGCTGTTAGGGCACACTAACACATAGTGACACCATACAATGTATTATTAGTATACAGGACGGAGTATGTGAATACATTAGAAGTAAAAAATAAAAAGTTATCCTTTCAAGGGATCAAAAACAAAATAAAAAAATAAAGTCCCAAAAAAGTCATTATTTAGCATAAAATATATTTTATTGCCCATACATTACATAAAAACTAGAAAACCTATACATATTAGGTATCTACCCGACCGTAATAACCTGAAGAAATAATGTAACAGGTAATTCAGCTTGACTTGTGAAGGGGATAAAAAAAATAAACAAAAACAATACCGAAAAAAAAAAAATCACTTTCGTATATTCACTTTGCAAAAATAAATGACAAATTACACTGTCAATTTATTGAACCCCCAAATGGTGCAGGGAAAAAAATAAAAATACAATTTCTCCCACATAAAACAAGGCCTCATATAGCCAGGTCAATAAAAAAAAAAAAGAAGAAAGTTATGACTGTTGAAAGGCAGAGAGACAAAAACGAAAAACTTTATCTGGTCATGAAGGTGTTAAGAAGGGATACGCCCCATGTAAACAATGTGATGTAATAGAGCACTGATCACTATATCCCCTCACATCCGTAATATACAGGAGCTTAGTCACGCGGCCTGTACTGCGCACGCACCACACATGAAAAGTAAAAGTATAGAATGTCCACACGTAGCGGAAGAAATCTGCGGTCATTCTGCACCAAGATCTGCGGATTGTGCTGCGGATTTATTCCATACATTGAAGGGGTGAAATCAGCGGTAGAAATTCACGGCATAATTGAAGTGCTGCGAATCAGGAAAATCTGCTACACTACCTCAATGCTACGTGTTTTTTGTTTTTTTGCTACATGCGGATGGGGTTTTGAACACCTCATCCACACGTATTTTACTTTGCTGAAGATTTGTGGTGCGGAATCTACACCACAAGTCTGAACTTGGCCTTATAGTTTAGCGCCTGCACACATAGTGGTCTAAGATGTATACACTGTACACTGCGCTATTACTTTTTGTATAGGGAGGTATATTTCTTCATTTGCGGACATGGCCCGGAGAGTAAATAAACAACATTCAGGACGTTTTAGGACTCTATGTTCAGAACGTTTAGCAAATTTTAGTAGAAAGTGGTCAACTTTTAGGCCAGGTGGACAGAATACGTATTACGTGCGGATTTGCAACAATCCAACCTGTACGATGACTGACAGACAGTACGACAACGCCTAGCATTTGGTTATAAATGAGATAAGCGGCCCCAGAAAGTTGTGGCGACTATTCTACATCTTACGCAGGGATTCACTCAAATAACTTGCTATAATAATAGCTATAATCATAAACCAGGGATGGACAAAACACAGTAAACTAGTATCCAATAGGCCAAAAACTTTGTGAATAGGGCTGAGCTACAATTCCACACACAACCCGTAGACAGGCGCGGAGCTGTTTTTGGAAGTAAGCAGCCATGTTTTACTAATCCTGCACAATCCCTTTAACCCTTAGCAGAAAACGTCACCTTACGGGGGACAGCCAAGTAGGTCATTGAACACAAAACAATTGTGCCGAAGAAACGAGGTCATGCCAAGTAGATAAGATTGCACACATTTTTGGCACCAAACCATTTAACGCCACCACTACTGTGCGGATCTTCTGTAGTGTAACATCTTCAGCTCTGCGGTCTTTGATCATATCGTGCCCACTATAACAGAGGAGGTTATGGCTGTAGGAAAGGTGGGCAAACAGATGAGAGGGGGGGGGGGGTTGTAAAACTGCGATCACAGTTGTAGGTGGGCAGTTTACCTGTAGTCAAGCCGTGGGTGGTAGGGGGCCTGAGGTGGAATAATAACTTCAGGGTGCAACACGTTCCTGGGGTTAACAACTCTTTCGCAGATGTGTTGTCCAGAGAAAAACGGGGCACCTTGTTCAGGTTAACACCAGCAGCACGTATGGTTGGGGAGGTTGGCCCCAACAACGTCTGGAGGATTATGAACCCCTATTTAGGTCAACTCTTTCAGTACCCATTGGCCTCATCGACCTGAACAGCTTAAGAGGACATCCGGTGCAAACGCTGTGGAGAATGTTGGGCAGAACGTGGAGGGAAGGTTTATCTAAAAGGTAAATTTGCACATCAATTCCATAAAAAATGTTTAAAAAAAGATGAAGTGCTTTGTGGGTGCGTGAAAAACGCATGCCACTCGCAAAGCACACTAATGCATGACGCAACACACACTGACCAGATTTACACGCGGGGTTTCTACGCTTGTAAATCTGACACGCTCGTGTGAATGTAGCCTAAGGTGAAGTCCACACGGGTAGAAAATGCCACCGATTTTCAATCCAGATTAGGGGACGGAAGATCCGCTGCGCAATACAATACCAGTAATTTGGACGAGACTTGAACTTGAGACTTCACACACTGCCGAATTTTTATTCTGTGCGGCTTTCAATTCAATCTCTTTTGCAGATGGTTTCCCCCCTGAGATCATCTCACCCATATTAGAACGTTCATTCCCCTGGTTTCCAAGCAGGAATTCAGAACATATCCAACGTCTGGAAAAATAGGGATTCACCTTGAATTTAGAACCCCCTATCTGACAGAAGCCAGCTGTGGTATCCCTGGCAGAGGGGGGCACGCGTGGAAGGATCGGAAAAGCTGAAACGTGAATGGGTTAAAGGGAGGGTGGCTGGGCACGGCTCCTTTTCCCTTGTGTAATTATCAAACCAAACTTGTTTGACAACGCCAAAAATAATAAGTGGGATCGGGGTGCCAAGAAACGCGTCAGCCGCGGAGCAGTTTTCCAAGGCTTCCTCACATCTGCTTTCTGCATTTTCTCTCCTTGCTGCAGGAAAGTATTTGTTTATTGGCCGGTGGATCTTCCGCTCACACCAGCGCAGACACAAAGCAGGAGCGTTCAGACGCAGGACTGAACTATAGTAGTTAGAAAGTCACTTTAATCTTCTCTGAGATGTCGAAATCTTGATAAACACGGATTGCAAGACCTGTAAGGCCCCATGCACATGACCGTAAAAAACACTCTGTAATTGCGGACCCGTGATTACGGGCACGGCCGTGTGCATGAGGCCTAAAAGGCAGACGTCCTGTACCAGATAATACTCACTTCCAATGTTCATGTTATTGCCTTCCATGCAAGGTATAAATATATATTATATATAATCTATATCTATCAGGAAGATTTCAAAACGTGTACCACCGTAAAGGCAGAAGTCACGCATAGGGTCCAAAAAAAAATATAAAAAAAAGACAGCATACCATGCCATATATATATTTCTTTTCTGGTTGCCTCTGTGTAGGAATGCGGACTATGTTTTCCTATAAAGTTTATATATGAAAAATATATGTATATAAAAATCAGGAACGCTGACGCACAGCAGTCCGGTGGTTACCAAAAGGAAATTTTGGCCATCTGTCCGCTAGACGGGGCCTTACGGATATATTTGGTATATGTGGCGGTACCTTACACCGAACATAAAGCAAAAATGATAAGTGAATAGAGCATTTAAAGTGCTATTCCAAAAGTCCCGATTGTAGGGTGCTGCCTTGCTTACAGGTAATAATCGCATGTTTCACTTAAATAAATATTGATCTTCCTATTTTTACCCTGCAGAATTCCCCTACACGAGAGGAACTAAAGCACTATTGTTGATGAACAGAATATTAAAGCTTCAGTGAAGACTGACACTTACGCAGGTGGAGTAGAAGGCTATGAGTGGCATGGAGGGGATTGAAGTCTGAATAACCAATATGGATTTAAAAGTCTGGTGCTGAAACTTCTGAAAGATCTCATTGGTGAATCGGTGATCCCCAGAATAAAAGGTCTCTATATCGCCCATTAACCCCTTTGGCGCTGCCTAGAGATTTCTGGTCCTGAAAATAATCTGAGCAAAGGGCAATACGCATCAGCAGAAGATTCCTCAAACGGGTTTGTGTGTTTTACAGGAATCGGTCATTCCCAGATCAGAGACTTCACCAATGTGATCGTCTCATATAGATCTATGACATATCCATATATCATTGTACCTGGACCGCTGTATATTAGACATCTAAGTACTTGTGAGACTTGCCACTTTCCAATGATCGGGCATTGCTCCCACAGAATATCCTTTATCCCTCGCGCAGGCAGTGGTGCACCGGAGAGGAAATGACCAGGAATTGTGATTCGTTCAGAAATTAATTTGCTAGAAGACAAAAAAAACAAACAAAAAAAAACACAACTTCCTCTGAGAACTACAATTTCTGCCAAAATCCTGTTCCCGATATTCCATTATATACTGGACATACGCACCTACCATTCTAGAACATTCTGTATTCATGTAAAGGACCAGCACATCCATTTACAGGGGGAACACAAATGATCCCTATGGACAACAGCGCATATTAATGGATGCTCGTACACGTGATCATTAGCCTATATGAATGGGCCTTAGGGTTGCTTTTACACGGACAGATTTCCTAAATTTAACATGTAAAAAGGCTTTTAAGGGGGTTTTCCCATCTTGGACATGTATGGTATATCCATCTAACTCTAGAATGGGGGCCCCCTAACCCCATCCAGCTCCCACTGCCACCCGGCCACTGTCAGACAAGGTGGTCGCGTGTACGGAGACAAATGAGCTACACCGTGTCGGTAACGGCTATAGAAGTGGTTGGGAGTTACGGAAACAGCGTAGCACGTGAGATACTTTTTGTAGCTCTCGAGTCATGGAAACAACGTAGCTCAGCAATCTCTGCTGTTTCCATACTCCCGACCACCTCGTCAGACGGTGGCCGGGGAGTAGTGGGAGCCAGACAAGGTAGGATGGGGCCAGAGTGCCCCCGATCCAGAGATAGGTGCGGGTCTCAGAGGGGGAACCCGCACCTATAAAACATTTAGGCATTTGTGGATATGCCATATATGTTCAAGATGGGAAAACCCTTTAAAGGGGTTATTAAAGTTGATGGCCTATCCTTAGAATAGGCCATCAATATTAGATTAATGGGCACCTCATCGATCAGATGTGCAAAGGGACAGTGTTTCTTACCTAGTTCTCCTCGTTAGTACTTGCATCCGTTACATTTGTAGGTATTGCACCGCTGTGCCATTCAATTGAGCAATGCAGACAAGTACGAACGGAGAGGAGAACCATGTAAACAATGAAGAGGCTGTGGAGCTCGAACAAGCGCCGCGACCCCCCCCCCCCCAGTGGGGATTCGGACCGTGAGATCCTACCGATCTAATATTGATGGCCTATCCTAAGGACAGGCCATCAATTTTAAGAACTCAGATAACCCTGCAGATTTACTATAAATCCTAAATAGATAAGAGAACAGAAGATTTCTGATTGTTTGCGGTTGTATAATTTTTCCCACAACGGAAAAAAAAATGTTTAAAGATAACTCGTGGGGGGTGCAAAGAAAACCATTTCTAAGTCCATCCTCCACCATTCTGTAGCCATATTTATTAATTCTTCACTGTTTAAGATCTGTGCGTTACAATTCTTCAATGGTTTTCTAAATCTTGCTGTCAGTGAATGAAACATGCATGTTTGCAACTAGGGGCTGAACAACTTTAAAGAGGACCTGCCACTAGTTTAGTAATGCCCAAACAACCGGAGATATCGTCCGTTGAATAAACAGTCGGGAATGGAAGCCGTATACTATATGATCACGCTGTGCTGCTTGGCAGGGAAGGGGGGAGAAGCTGTGATGCCGATTGGACAGCGTCAGACAGAAAACATTACACCGCCCAGAGTGAAAGGAGTCACCTCTTATTTGGCTATTACAGCCACATTAGCATATCTAGAAAAATGCTCATAACTTTACAGATTATCAGCATGATAGCGCCTATGAGATTAGTTAGGAGATAGGGAACTAATAAACTAGTGACAGATCCTCTTTAACTTCTTACAGCTGACAGTTCGTCACCGCTGTTTTCAGTCTATACAATCCTTTGTAAATTCAACACAAAGCACAAATCTCTCCTGCCCTGGTAGATTTTTATCTTCACTGATAAATGGCAATAAACTATCAGTGAAGTCCAAACTGTTTAGTCCACAGGGGATTGTCTAGACTGGATATAACTGAAGCAAACACTCAGCTGTGAGAAGTATTCAGTCTGTTCAGGAATAATGTTTTCATTCATTGACAGCAAACATGGATAATGAAAATGGTGAGTAATTGAAACACAAAGTATATTAGCCAATTGTATAAACTTTTTGGGAGCAGTACTGGCCAATGCAAGAGCTTCTCAGACTACCGAAGACAGTGCTAATCGGGTAGTCCGAGAAGCGCTGCCCAGTAATCTGCGGTACAATAAGTGTAGAGGAGGTCACCAGGTACGTTTACTAAAACCGAAGCGTCGCTTTAGAAGCACATGGCGCAGTACAGCTATATAAAGCTGTATTTATACTTCCCAGTTTTGTGTAATTTTTTTTTATTATTTTTTTGCCCACAAATGGCGAAAACCTGCGACATAACTGAGATTCGTAATACTTCCTTTTAATTAGTAATCACTGATGCTGAAGTACAGCCTACTATAGGGTATATCAGTGGTCTCCAACTGCAAAACTACAACTCCCAGCAGGTCCAGGCAGAAATCAGCTGCTAGAGAATACTGGTGATTGTAGTTTTGCCACAGCTGGAACGCCGTGATAATAGAAGTCTGATATAGTTGACATCTAATACTTAGCTATTGTCGTCTGCTGCCGATGTCGGGTACGATGCATTACGAGTACTCCGAGCGGCGTTTGTTAGGAGCCAAAACTATCATAAACATGCACAGCAGGTAGTCGTATATCCCGAGCCAACGACTAATCACCCAATTCCAGCACAATACCCATGGGCACACTCTTCTTACTGTTTATACCTTCAAGAAACACAAGCGCCACATACAAAGCTCGACAAAATGTAAAATTCAGTGTGACCTGCCAGGCCTAATGAAGTACATGTACCCCATCAGAGATCTGTCAATGATTGCCATGGCACCTCTGTTCTAGGTCCAGCAGAGAAAACCTCCCCAATATCGCGAGTGTCCCCGTTTTCAATGGATCGGTTGCCACACGTACACTGTGAACGCTGCATAGAAGTTGCTAGGAAGTGTGGAAACTTAAAGCACTGGCCACACAATATACGGCTCACTCTCTTTTTCCGTCGGTGCTGTGATTTATCTTTTACATTTTAGGGAAATAATTTTTTCATTTCATCCATCACTGCAGACATGTAAAAATTGGGATCGGTCAGGGCTCATGCACACATCACTTAATTTCTTTAGCGTTGTTTTTTTTAACGGATAGGACATTGACCCATTCATTTCTATAGGCACACATCAGTTTTGTTTTTTTTTGCCCCATTCGCAAATCTCAGGGCAGGTCCTATCACAGTAAATTTTTGCAGCTCTGTCTTGCCCATTCTAGTCTATGGGTCTGTACGAGATCAGCTTTTTCAGATCCATTGGCAGGTGACATCTTGGTGGACATATTTTCACCAGCATGCCACACATCATGGAGGTTGAGAAGCTAATTACTACTGTGACGGACCGTCCCGAGATTCAGGACACTCCATGAGTTCGCTACCATGACTAGGGACACACGATGCCTCGAAGTTTCAATACCATTTCAATGCTGTGCGGGGGCAATCGGTTCAATACTGTCAATTTATGTATTTTGATACTAAGCTGTGTGGCCGAACAGCTTAGTATTAAAATAACGGAAGAGAACATGGCGCACACGCACCGTACAGCGCCCGCAATGTTCTCTTCCCTCTCTGACAGCCCCGCTCCTCCCTCCTTTCTCTACTGCCACCAAAGATAATCTGAGAATGTGAGGGAGGGGACCATGACAGTGACAGACCAGTCCGAGGCAGGTATTAGAGCAGAGAAAAAGCTTGAAATTAGGGCACTAGTATTTTTTGCAGCCGGCATTGAGGAACATTGGGGTTAATGTGACCCACATTAACCCCAACGCTGCCATTATGTGAGGGAAATGATGAAGTCCCTTATTAATGTGAGGTACATGGTGTTATGAAATTACCTCTATATGCCTCACATTAAAAGTAATTAACCCATCATGTACCTCACACATTAACCCAGTGCTGCCCATTACAACTGTGACCGAGGTACTTGATGGGATCACTTACTATAAAGATTAAAATGGGCACCATTGGGTTAATGTGTGAGGGAAATGACGTGGTTAATTCACACGGCTACAATTGCGTCACCGATTCATAACACGGAGTAAGTAAAAGGAATGAAGGGTAAAAAGGTTCTTCCCTGTGGGTTAGGGCAAGTTGTTGTCAATTTTCCCTCCTTCCGTTTTTTTTTCTCCGAACCGTGAAATACGGATGTAATATGGCTGCAAAATACGTACATACAGAACAGATGCGGAGCAAAAACAAACAATATTGACATCAAAATAGACGCTCGGATACGTTTTTTGTAGCGGTATAAAAGGACAAGGATTTGTGCCCTTGTGGCCAAGTACTTGCATAATAATGTCACCAAGATCGATCAAAACTTGGAAAGATTATCTGTCGGTGATCGATCATTTGCATGAAGAGTGACCAATTACTGACCAAGAATTGTAATCAACAGTGAAAACACGCACCAGGAGGTCAGCTATAGATATCCTTAAAGGGGTTCTCCGCTTTGGACAATCTCTACTTTTTAGAAGGATCTCTAGACAATAAACAGATCACAAAGTGTAATCCTACCGGGACACCCCACCCCGTGATCAGCGGTGATCTGTGGGGAGACCTGGCAGTAAGGCCGAATTAAGACGACCGAGCGCAAGCTCGCACCTGAAAAACGTCAGTTCTTTACGTTCAAGTTGCACCCGTGCCGGTCCCGTTTTCGCGGATCCCGTAGACTTGAGTCTATGGAGGGATCCGTAAAAATGGAACAAAATAGGACATGTTCAATCTTTCAACAGACCCTTCACACGGTCCATTGTGTGATCGGCCCCATTGAAAAACATGCGTTCGTGTGACGGCCGTTTTACCAGCCGTCACACGGACGTATACTACGGTCGTCTGAATTAGGCCTGTGTTCAATTTCCCTGCAGCGCCGCCACAGGAGAAGTTAAGCATTACATAGTGCCCATTCATATCGGTGTGTTGTCCGTGTGAATGAAGTCCAATGTATCCCAAATAACATTTTAATATACACAAGTGATTAACAATATACAATAGTGGATCCTCTGTATAACAAATAGAGGTCGGAGAAAGGTAACAAATGGGAATGTTTTCTGGACAGGCTGTGCAACAACTAATAAAGTCCCCATTACAGCTCCCACACAGGTTACCACTCAGCTTTCCCAGATTCCAGAATGCCAAGGTTTTCTACCTTGCCAGTGCAGTCTAAGCAGGTGCTATAGCAATGGTCTCCAACATGCAGCTGCTGCAAAACTAAAACTCCCAACATGCCCTGGCACCTACAGGCTATCCAGGCATGCTGGGAGTTGTAGTTGTGAAACAGCTGGAGAGCCTCAGATTGTGGCGATCATTGATCTATAGTGTGAATGATGTCACTGGCAGATACAGGTCCCATTATGTCAGGAGTGTTTATAATAGATCAAGACGTAATAATCTGGATACTCGTACGTTGTCGGAAACGTGGATCTGACAGGTTGGAGTTTTACCTGTCCAGTTTTAGTGTTTCATGGGAGAAAAGTGGCATCAGAGGTGTGTGGCAGCCACTCTTCTCCTCTGCAATCACGAGTCAAGAGTGCAAGTTATGGGGGCGTCATGGGATAATAGCAGCCAGTCTCTTTTATTATACATCATATGGTTCCCATGTTACGCCGCGGTATCTTATACCTGATCTTCAAGTGCAGCGCTCGTGTGAATCAGGCCTGAGTGTGCAGTGTACATCGCTTTCTCCTAGACACGTCCAACAAGTTTTTAACTCTTCAGGTGCTGGAGAACGTGCAAGTGTTTGTCAGGCCTGTGAATTCCAACCCAGCAGCAGAGATACAAGAAATATCAGGCAGTGAATAGCATCTCCGGACTGGAAGTTCGGGGCCTGATACCCTTTCATTAGACAAACCGTTCATGCTGAAAGTATCTGCAGGGCCCCCACCCCGCCACTCAGACTACAGGCTGTTTTATGACACTGCTATAACCGCACCATAGACCAGTGGTCTCCAACTGCTGGGAAACTACAACTCCCATCATATCCCTAGTCAGTTTACAGGCAACCACATGGAGTCTATTGATTTCATGCAGCGATCATGGATCACTTCTGCTTGCAGATGGAGCAATTCAACGAAATCAGGAATAATAACTAAACGTTCATAATGCAAGTCCCGAATATTTAGGGTGTATTCACACTTGCAGGTTTTGTTCGGGTTTTTTTTTTTTTTTAATGCGGTCTTTGCAGCCAAAACCAGTTATGGATCATGAAGGGAAAGAAAGTATAGAGGAGAGATACTATTTATTCTCTTATATGTATTTACTCTGGGTTTTGGCTTAAAGAAAAACTGCATAAAAAAAACCTGCACGTGTGAATATACCCTTAAAGGGCCCTTACGCGGCAATGAATCATCCATCAGAGGCTGGAATTGAAACAAGATGCATCTTTCTATTATCATCCCCGTCCTCATTTGTCTCCTTATGGGGTCACTGGGGGGGGGGGGATTTTGATTTCCATATAACATAGCGTGGCGATACGGGAACAAAGTATTAGTAGTACCAGGTCACACAGGGTCCCCTCCATTCCAGCCAATAAGAGTAGGCCTGAACTAAGACCGCCACCAATCACATCTTTATGCCATATTACGAGGTAGGTATATACATATTATATATTGGTCTATGCAGCCATATTAGATGATTACTGAACTTTAGATTTATGGCTCTCCAGGTGTTGTAATACTACAACTCCCAGCAGCTCTCTGCGGCTGTCAGGCCATGCTGGGAGTTGTAGTGTGATTACTGTGGAGACCCTGTAGTTGCAGAGCACTGATGTAGTAGTTGTGGAGGCTGCTTGGTGCAGTACAGAATACAGATCATACATAGAGGGTGTCTCACCTTGTACACGTCCCCATAAGTGCCGCTGCCGACCCTCTGGATGAGCTCGAAGTCTTGCTGCGGGTTCTTGCGGAGGATGTCGGCGCTGGGCCGGCTCAGGGAGGACTCCATGCTGGGGCTGTAGTACTCAGTGTCGGAGGGAGGCCGGGGACTCAGTGCTCCGGGGTTACACTGTGGAGGTGGGCGCTGGGGGAGGCCAGGCACGGTGCCATGTTCTGGGGGAGAGCACAGACAACGAGGCGAAATGAGGGAAGCTGAGCAGCCGATACACAGACTGAGGAGCTGCGGCTTGTACCGCCCGGACACAGGGGAGGAGAGACGCGAGAGACCGCCTACCCCCGGGGCCTAACCCGCCGCCGCCGCCTCACCACGGGTTACCATGACACCCACAGCCGGGAGACAGGCCTTCACCTCACCAACACAATCCCGGGGGTCACCTAATCCCAGGGGCGGATTTGGCATTAATGGGGCCCCAAGCAAAGTTATGTCTGTGGGGCCCCTTTTTTAATACCAAAATACAATATTTACAGTAATAATGCCTCCTTAGTGCCCCCTCACAGTATTAATATCCCCTTATATCTACCTCACAGTAATAATGCCTCCTTAGTGCCCCCTCAGTATTAATATCCCCTTATATCTACCTCACAGTAATAATGCCTCCACAGTAATAATGCCTCCTTAGTGCCCCCTCACAGTAATAAATGCCCCACAGTAATAATGCCTCCTTAGTGCCCCCTCACAGTAATAAATGCCCCACAGTAATAATGCCTCCTTAGTGCCCCCTCACAGTTAGGCTGGGTTCAGATGACCTATTTTCAGGCGTAATGGAGGCATTTTACGCCTCGAAATACGCCTGAAAAGACGGCTCCAATACGTCGGAAAACATCTGCCCATTGCTTTCAATGGGTTTGCCGATGTACTGTGCCGATGACCTGTCATTTTACGCAGGGACGACGCGTAAAATTACAGCCTCGTCAAAAGAAGTGCAGGACACTTATATACATTATATGCAGGACACTTATATACATTATATGCAGGACACTTATATACATTATATGCAGGACACTTATATACATTATATGCAGGACACTTATATACATTATATGCAGGACACTTATATACATTATATGCAGGACACTTATATACATTATATGCGGGACACTTATATACATTATATGCAGGACACTTATATACATTATATGCAGGACACTTATATACATTATATGCTGGACACTTATATACATTATATGTGGGACACTTATATACATTATATGCGGGACACTTATATACATTATATGCAGGACACTTATATACATTATATGCAGGACACTTATATACATTATATGCGGGACACTTATATACATTATATGCAGGACACTTATATACATTATATGCAGGACACTTATATACATTATATGCAGGACACTTATATACATTATATGCAGGACACTTATATACATTATATGCAGGACACTTATATACATTATATGCAGGACACTTATATACATTATATGCAGGACACTTATATACATTATATGCAGGACACTTATATACATTATATGCAGGACACTTATATACATTATATGCAGGACACTTCTTGGGACGTTTTTGGAGGCGTTTTTTCATAGACTCTATTGAAAACAGCTCAAAAAACGGCAGAGAAAACGCTGCGAAAAACGCGAGTTGCTCAAAAAACGTCTGAAAATCAGGTGCTGTTTTAACTTGAAAACAGCTCCGTATGTTCAGATGTTTTTGGCTCAGCGTGTGAACACAGCCTAATAAAATCCCTTTATTTTCCCCTCACAGTTATAATGCCCAATTAGTGCCCCCCACATTTATAATGCCCCCTTAGTACCCCCTAGACTAATACTATGTTCTTGGTGCCCCCTCACAGCAATGATGCCCCCGCCCCACACATGGTAATAATGAGCCCTTAGTGGCCACTACAAATTAATGATGCCGTTAATGACTCCCACGCCATGATGCCCCCTTAGTGGCCCTTATGAAATAGTGATGCCCTGTTTGTGTTCCCCACACAGTAGTAATGCCTCCTTAGCCTTAGTGCCTCCCCACACATAAATAGTGCCTATTAACATAATAAAAGTATTACCGACCTAGTCCCGTTTCAGCTACCTATTTTTCAGGCCTACGGCCTGTAAATTCTGCTCAGGATGGCGCGATGACATCCTCACGCTGGTCTGCTCCAGGGTCAGTAAATGAGTGGTGGAGCAGCAAGCTGATGGCTCCCTGCTCCACCATTGTATTCAATTGTATCTGCATCCTGAGAACGCAGATACAGTTCAAAGTGGTGCCAGGCGGCCCGGCTTTAGCTGCTATTACCCTATATACAGAGCAAGGACACCTCACCCCCATGCGCCTCAAGAGCTAGCACTCTATTCTTATGTCACTTAAAAAACATGGACACAACAATTATTCTTCCCACAGATGATAATTATAGTTTGTATCGTAAATTGGCGCATTAATGGCAAAATAATGATTGTGTGTGAACAAAATCCCAAAAATGGACAGAAATTTTGACTCCCTGTATGCGAACTTGCTGTGGTTAGCCAACGGGATGGGAACTACCCTTTTATTCTCCCAAAGGTGGAGCCAGCTGTGCGGTCTCTGACCAATCGTGTATAGTTGTGCTAGCGAGATCACGCTGTGCCTGGCCGCCCTGAAGCTGCCTCACACTGATTGGTCATTAGGGACGCCGGCTCCAACTCAGGAAAATAAGGGCCTGTTCACATAAGCGTGTGGGTTCCGGCAGGGAAACCCAAGAACGGAAACCATAGCTATCCGTTTGCTTTACCATTGATTTCAATGACAATGCTTCCGTTGCAAATGGTTTCTGTTTGTCTCTGTTCCGTAAGATTTCCGCTTTTTGGGCGGAATCAATAGTGCAATCGACTACGCTATTGATTCCACCAAAAGAAACGGAAACCTTACGGAACGGAAACCAATGGAGCCCTATGGACACGTTAAGCATGTACATAGGGAGCTTCTCCGATGTACATGATAAACGTAGTGTACACAGAGCCTAAGTTATAGGCAACAGTGAAATCCCTGTGATCGGACCTCCAGCAATCAAACACGGATAGCGAGTCTAAGACTTCATGCGCACGACCGTAGTGTTTTTAATGTCCGCAAATACGGATCCATAGTCATCCGCATATCTGGCACGTTGTCCGCAAGTACGGTTCATAGTGCATCCGTATTTACGGAGCCGTAAAAAAATAATGTCACTAATATGTCCCAACCCCTTGAAAAGGTCACACGATCGGTCAGGCATAATTTTTGGGGGGAATCCCCCGCCGTCGCATAGCAGCGCTTCTGCATTTATGGGTGCACATCCGTAGTCGTCCGCAGTTTTGCACACGCCCATAGACTTCTATGGTGGAGTCTGCCGCAATTCCCGACAGTTATAGGACATGTTCTATATTTTGCGGATCATTTCTACAGCCCGGACGCACATCCGTAAATATATGGAAGGTGTGCGAGGCTTAGGCCCCATGCACACGACTGTAAAAAACCTCCGTTTTTGAATACAATTGCGGTCCGCAAAAACTGACCCATTCACTTCCATTAAACGCTGACACCTTTCCGTATCGCTACGGATGGGTGTCTGTGCCGTAAAAACGTTCCGAAAATTATGTCCGTTCTTTTGTATTTTGCGGGCCGTGCTCCCATACTTTGTATGAGAGCACAGCACGAAAATGCGGGTGGCAGTCGGCCGTGCCCACAATTGCAGGCCGTGATTACGGGCACGGCCGTGTGCATGGGGCCTAATAGAAAGGAATGGCTCCGCAGATTATCCCTAATTACGGATAAAAACTATGATCGAGTACATGGAGCCCAAGCATTATGGCCAGGAACCCATCATTGTCTTTTATTGCCCTGGCATCTGTATTTTTTATTTAAATAACTCAGGTTTTGCAGTCACTTGTCTCATCTTCCTCTATCATTGCAGACTACAGTCCACGCCGGCTGACCCCCCATGTACACGATACACTGTAAGTGACGTCACGGCAGGAAGTTGCTGTATTATGAAACTATTAGAGGAAAGGCTCTTTGCCCACAAATATCATGGCCACACAAAAAAAAAACGTATAAAGTCACGCGTGCGGGTGACGTCACTACGCCGCCTAGTTATGGTTTCGATGACTAACCCGCTCACGTGACACGTGTTTTCCACCCATTGACCATCACGAGTTCTCTGCTCCTCTTTATATTAGCAATAAAGTTGAGAGGAGGAAAAAAAAACTAACGCTAGGACACGCCCACTTTACTTCACTCTGCGTCCTGTTTCTAAACTGACCTGTAAGTAGCCGCTAGAGGGCGCATTAACCTTCTATGGTAGGAAAGTATGTCGTTGTGTGTAAAAGGCTTTGAAGAGACAGTTGGCTGTAGAGAAACTGTACAGAGAACGTATATATTTTCTTATTACACTCCATTATGAACGAAGCGGGTCACGTTTGGTATCGGAGGGCCTGAGGCAAAGCCACTGTCGCTACAGGTTTACAATGGAATGGGTATGTCGCCACTTGGCGGCCAAACTGTGGTATTACAGCACTATTGTCATAGCAACCCCTAAGTGTGAGTGGGGTCAGGTGTTTCAGTAAAGCACTGTACCCCTTAAGTGTGTATGTGGGGGCTCCAGGCCCAACACTGCAACCTCCAGGTGTGAGGCAGCAAAATATATAGATGTCACAAGGTGTAGTGCAAGTAAAAAAAAAGTTCCCGGAACAAAAAAAACGCCTCTGTCTCCCACTTAAGTTAATGGAGGACGATTTGGGCTGTTTTTTGACGCTGATTACAACACGACTTCCGTGTCAAAATCAGCGCCAAAAAAACCAGTGTGAACTGACCCTTAGGCTCTGTTCACACTGAGTATTTCAACAAGCTTTTTGGCGCAGAAACCGCTCTGCAAAACTCGTCAAAAACCGTTCGAAAAAGGCAGAGAAAGGCCCTGTTCACACAGAGTTTTTTGACGCGGACATCGTGCCGCAAAACTCCTCAAAAACCGCCCGAAAATGCCTCCCATTGATTTCAATGGGAGTTGGACGAGTTTTTTTACCGCGAGTAAAAAAAACGCGTCGTGGTAAAAAGAAGCATCATGACCCATCTTGAGACGGTTTCCGCATCCAAAACCCCATTTCAATCAGTCAGTAAGAGGGGAAAAAACGCCTCGACGAGTGTTTTGACGAGTTTTTGTCAAACCACTGTGCAAAAACCGTCTGGAGCAGTTTTTGCAGGAGGAATTTTCCTCCTGCAAAAAACTCCATGTGAACACAGCCAAAGCGTATTTAGCGTAGTTTTTTGCCCATAGCACTCAATGGGCGTGAGCGAAAAACGCGGAAAATGCCGTACAGGAAGGTCAAAATCTGCCTCAAAATCCCAAACGGCATTTTGAGGCAGAATTTTCCTCCTGCAAAAAACTCAGTGTGAACGAGGCCTAACAGTGGCAAACCTAAAATTCTCCACCGCCATAAATGAACGCTCCTAACGCGAATTCACTCTGTAGGGGAATTGTCACTCAAGTAATCGTATAACACCTTGTCGTGTCTGGTGAGTTATAAGGCCTCAAGAACTGTTTGCAAAAAACTCCCGTACTTCTCGCCATTCACCTGGGATAAATTGGCCGAACAAACGTGATTGTCCAGGTTGGTAAATTACGTGTGCGCGGCATGATCGGATGAACTCGACTCAGCCAGTTTAGTCTCTTCTGTTGCTGGTGGGATCGTTTATACGAGTGATTCCACAGGTGATTGATCGGCTGCATTGCGGCCAGTACACCTCGCTATGTGCATGTGACCGATGGCGCCAAACTCCTCACCCAGACTAATTACTTTACTAAGTGTTCCCTAAACATCCTTTTCAGAGAAGACATATAGTAGGACCCCATACATTTCTATGGAATTACATCTCCGTATAATTTGTATGGAGCCGTAATACGGCCGTGAGCATGAGGCATTACGAACATAATCACAGTTAAAGAGGCTCTGTCACCACATTATAAGTGCCCTGTCTCCTACATAAGGAGATGGGCGCTGTAATGTAGGTCACAGTAATGCTTTTTATTTAAAAAAACAATCTATTTTCACAACGTTAGGAGCGATTTTGGTTTATGCTAATGAGTTGCTTAATGCCCAAGTGGGCGTATTTTTACTTTCGACCAAGTGGGCGTTGTACAGAGGAGTGTATGACGCTGACCAATCGGCATCATGCACTCCTCTCCATTCATTTAGACAGCAGAATCGCGTTCTTACTAGAACATGATCTGCAGCCACATACACAGCGATTCTGCTTGATTAACGTTAATCCAGTGTCCTGATAAAGAATACACATGAAATCCAGCCTGGACGTCATGTGTACTCAGAATCCTGACACTTCTGACTCTTTTCTCTGAGATTCCAGCAACGGAAACGAAATCTCGCGAGATTACGGAGGTAAACGAGATTTCGTTTCCCTTGCTGGAAATCTCACAGAAAAGAGTCAGAAGTGTCAGGATTCTGAGTACACATGACGTCCAGGCTGGATTTCATGTGTATTCTTTATCAGGACACTGGATTAACGTTAATCAAGCAGAATCGCTGTGTATGTGGCTGCAGATCATGTTCTAGTAAGAACGCGATTCTGCTGTCTAAATGAATGGAGAGGAGTGCATGATGCCGATTGGTCAGCGTCATACACTCCTCTGTACAACGCCCACTTGGTCGAAGATAGGAGATAGGGCACTTATAATGTGGTGACAGAGCCTCTTTAATAAGCTGCCACCCGAATTCGCCCACTCTCCACGAGCTCCGCCCACTCTCCACGAGCTCCGCCCACTCTCCACGAGCGCCGCCCACTCTCCACGAGCGCCGCCCTCTCTCCACGAGCGCCGCCTTCTCTCCACGAGCGCCGCCTTCTCTCCACGAGCGCCGCCCTCTCTCCACGAGCGCCGCCCACTCTCCACGAGCTCCGCCCACTCTCCACGAGCTCCGCCCACTCTCCACGAGCTCCGCCCACTCTCCACGAGCTCCGCCCACTCTCCACGAGCTCCGCCCACTCTCCACGAGCTCCGCCCACTCTCCACGAGCTCCGCCCACTCTCCACGAGCTCCGCCCACTCTCCACGAGCTCCGCCCACTCTCCACGAGCTCCGCCCACTCTCCACGAGCTCCGCCCACTCTCCACGAGCTCCGCCCACTCCTCACTAGGGTCCACCTAGCTCCACCCATTCTCCGCTGGTTGACATGTCTTTTTATTACTGTGCATAGGAAGACGACTGTCAATCAGTGGGAAGTTGGCGGAGCTAGCGGCAGCTCATGAATACGCACGACTGCCGGGGCTCTGAATGTCAGTTCTCCTAAAAGAGTTCACATCGAGGGTATGTTCACACGGCAAACGAAAAATATCTCTATTGAGACAATGAAAAACCGCTCCAAAAAATGGTGACATGCACTTTCTTTTTTACCAGGCGTTTTTTACACGCCGTATTTACAAACATACGTGGGAACAAAACGCGGTTTTTCACATTGAAATCAATGGGCAGATGTTTTGAGGCGTTCAGCCTCTGTATTTTTAGACGTTTTTCAGGGCATTTACGGCCCAAAAGACGTCTGAAAATAGGCCGTGTGAAAATACCCCAACACTTAGGCCTCATGCACACGACCGTAGTGTTTTTCTGGTCCGCAAATTCCAGGACCGTGTTCCGTGAAATGTCATCCGCAGTTCATCCGTATGTCCTCCGCAGTTCATCCGTATGTAATCCGCAAAATGCGGATGAAAAATAAAAAGCCTAGGTAAAACATGATGACGACAGAACTCATTCCCGGTCGTCGCCTAGCAACACTTCCGCAAATCCGCAAAACTGCGGATGACACACGGCGGTGTATCCGCAATTTCCACGGGCCCATTGACTTCTATTGGCATGTCCGCACCGCATTTGCGGCCCATAATAGGACATGTCCGTAGTTTCTGCGGCACGGATGTGCGGACATGCGGAGAGCCGTGAAAACACGGATAGTGTGTATGGGCCCATAGAAATGAATGGGTCCGCAATTTACCCGTGGATTTGCGGTTGAATTGCGGACGCAAAAACACGGTCGTGTGCATGAGGCCTTAGGGTATGTTCACACCCAAACTCAAAACGGCTCCTGATTTTCAGCCGTTTTTTAAGCCACTCGCGTTTTTCGTGGTGTTTTTTTACAGGTGTTTTTGGAGCGGTTTTTAATAGTCTATGAAAAACGGCTCTAAAAACGTCCTAAGAAGTGACCTGCACTTCTTTTTTGCGGACTTTTTTTACGCGGCCATTTTTCAAAACGGCCACGTAAAAAAATGGCCCGTCGGAACAGAACACCCTGTTTTTCCCATTGAAATCAATAGGCAGATGTTTGGAGGCGTTCTGCTTCCGATTTTTCGGCCGAAAATAAGCCGTGTGACACATGCTGAAATTTTTTCTTTAAGAGCACCCCATGGTAAGTCAAAGGGTTTGTCGGGTGCCATTTGTAGCCTTCGTGTGACTGATCCTGCAGAGCACGGTGGCTTCTGTTATAAACGGAAGCCATGACATAGGTGTGAACAGAGCCTAATCCTGCCATGAGGCGGTGGAACTGTGTCTAGTATGTTGTGAGTTACAGCTAAATTATTTTATAGTTTTCGCCATTCCAATAAATTTGGTGCAAATTAAAAAGCAAATTTTTCCATTGTAAAATGTCGTTCTTATAAGACACCATTGAGAAATGTGCACCGCCGGCCGAAAAACACTTCTTTGGATTTTTTTTCTTACCAATGGGGGTGGCGGTAGTGTAGTGGGGGGTGGCGGTAGTGTAGTGGGGGGTGGCGGTAGTGTAGTGGGGGGTGGCGGTAGTGTAGTGGGGGGTGGCGGTAGTGTAGTGGGGGGTGGCGGTAGTGTAGTGGGGGGTGGCGGTAGTGTAGTGGGGGGTGGCGGTAGTGTAGTGGGGGGTGGCTTATTCACAAATCATGGTATAAAAGCATTTTTTGCTAAATTGCTGCAAAATGGTGCAGTTTTGCCGCAGACTACATTTTGACCATTACATGTCAACCCAGCTTAGGCCTCCTTCAGTGGGGTATACAGGGTGAGGGTATGTTCACACGCTGTGTTTTCAGAAGTATTTTGGGGTTTAAACGCCTCGAATTACGCCATTAAAAAACGGTAGCTAAACACCTACAAACATCTGCTCATTGAATTCAATGGGAAAAACTGTGTTTTGTTCAGATGGGGCGTTTCTTTACGCTGTCAGTTTAAAAAAACGGCGCATAAAAAAAACGCTCAGTAAAAGCAAGCATTTTACTTCTTGAGCTGTTTTTAATTGTCCCAAGGGAAAAACATCTCCAAAAACGCCTGAAAAAAACTGTTTTCAGCTCCAACAGCACCTGAAAATCAGAGGCTGTTTTCTCTGAAAACCGCTCCGTCATTTTCATCCGTTCTTGATTCTGCGTGTGAACGTACCCTTAGAAAAACATGGGGGGCTGTTTTTAAAGCAGCCATGTTTTTTTAATCCTTGACAACCTCATTCACACACACACTTTCTGCTTGTTTTAAAAAAAAAAAAAAGCCATTCATTTCAATTACGTTTTTTACAAGCGTTTTTGGTGGCGTTTTTTCAATCCATTACATTTGTAACTTGTTTTTTTTCCCGGCGTTTTTCAAGTCCTATAGAGAAGCCCGTGGGATAAAGACCAGAAAACAATACCACTGCCCATTTTATACCAGCCTGTAGCAGTAGAGACAATCTCATGAGACGTTTAAAAGAATACGTCTCAGACATCGCTCAAATGACATGGCGCCAACCCCCTTCACTGATCAATCTGCCCCAGGGTGTCCTGACTTGGGTATTTATGGCCATTTTCTCCTTACAGCCTAGTCCTATAGTGATAGTAAGTTGTGATCTATATTAGTCGTGTCTGATGTCTTCTCTTGCTGTGTATTTTTGCACAGAGCTCTCGTTCCCACGTGACTGGTC
Source organism: Rhinoderma darwinii (assembly GCF_050947455.1). NCBI lineage: Eukaryota > Metazoa > Chordata > Amphibia > Anura > Rhinodermatidae > Rhinoderma > Rhinoderma darwinii. Next base: position 73,440,592 of record NC_134698.1, on the reverse strand, counting down.
CTCCTCCTCCTCCTCCTCTCGGCATCCTCTCATCCTGCAGAAGCAGCTGAGGCTCCATCACCAGACCCCCTCACGCCCGCCTGCTTCCTACAGCCTCACCCTGCCATGGCCCGAAACCGCAAAGAAAGAAACAGCTGGGGTAAGTATGATCTTCTAATTCTATGGGGGTCTCTTTTTCCAGATTGCCAGTGGTGCGCAGAGGATCAGGTACACGGCAGTCTATTTCCTGGGTGTGTTCCATTGTATTTTTTGCCGTGTCTATAGTACATTGTGCTGCTTTACTGATGTGACATCGGGATTGGCGAGGAGCAGGGGGTTAATGATACCGGATCAGGACGTTGCCGAGAGGATAATCCTTTTTTTCCATTTATTGCGATTTTCCGTACACCCAACAGTGAGATTGTGAAAGGTAAACTGCAAAAATGTCAGAATTACATGTCGATAATATGTGCATTCTACGTTAGGCAGGGCTGCTGTTCAAGAGGTTCTGCAGCAGCAGCGGCTAACGAAACGTCATTGGCTTTTATAGTAGCCTATTGTCATTACATAGGTGATTATTCTGCTGCCAATGTTAGTTTGGTAGCCATACCCATGCTTGCTAATAAGATATTCATATGTCATCCTTGCCACCCTCCGCTATCAGTCCCGAGTCATAATGGCAGTGTCCAGCCAGCAATGATAGCGCGTTGTTAAAACCGTATCCTGCCACTATGACTATCTGTTTCTGGGAAAGATGGATGACAACTAATATGACGTAGTCACCCAGCTTTCCTGAAGTCCTGAAAATCAAATCATGGTTACTAGACAGATATGGAGGAGCCTGGGGAACCTTGATGATAACCCCTGTGGGGGTTGTATTGGCAGCCATATTGCCACCCAGCTTTCCCAGAAACGGATATAACTAAGAAAAAGCTGAAGAAAATGTTTTCACCATTTGACAGACAGACTCAAGGACTTCTATCCACGGGGGGGAGATGTATTATTAATACTGGCTATGACGGTAAATACGTGATTTATGGAGACGCTGTTTATCTATGGACCTTATTATTTACCGGCTTTATGCAACTTGTCAACCACTCCAACCTCTTTGTGCATAACGGTTTACATTGGTAGCGTAATACTCATGGGGAAAATTTTCAAGAACGTTGCGTCCTGTGTTTCGGCTTGAAAGGCGTCCAAATCATGGCGCGCGTCATATTTGCAGAAAATTTTGCGACTTTTCTCAGCGCTCACTTTTGAATAGAGGGTGGGATATACCGGAGTGAGCGTGGTCTCCACCTTTTTGTACAGATGGTGCAAAGTTTGGCTCAAAGCTACGCATTTTCTAACCTTAGGATAGTCCAATATGCACCGTTTTTTTTTATTAGGGGGCATGCACTTTTTAATAAATTTTCCACAATTCACTCCGACGCACTTTTTTTTATTATTAGCGAACGTATCGAACGCCAGCCCCAATAAATCTGCCCCGTAGTGTTTGCCACCACTTGTGAGTGGAAAATCCATTAGTCTGTGTGTTCCTCGTATGTGCCGTGCAGGGAGGGTCTCAGCACTGCAGACATTCAGTTTCCATATAGAAATCCCATCAATGACACAATCAACCACTATAGCCTTCCATGGCCTGTATTACTGTTATCACTTATTTTAATGTCGGCAACAACTAGGACGTGGTAAAACACAGGCTCCATATTTATAGAATATACAAAGTTCTGGAGAATATAAAACATTGCAGTGTATTATTACGTGAGAGTCGCAGACCGCAGTTTTGTCATTTTCACTAATTGGACGTCATACATGAAATATCTGCTGTCGTTAGTGCATTGTACACGAGTAGAAGGAATGCAGGGCACTATTTAATTTCTAGGGTCGTTCATGGGTGGCATGGAGATTTTATAAATCCTGACTTGTGATCTTGATCTGCACATATAAGACTTTTAAAGGAGACCTACCAGATATCTTACTTCTATGTTGACATATGATTGCTTGACGTTACAGGCCCAAAACCTGAGGCTGCACTACTGAGAGATTCTGATGACAACATGTCCGCTTCTGATTTCTGTCAGATGTCATGGAGACCTTGTGTGGATCCAAATCATCAAATACATTGATGTCCCCACATATACATACATAAGTGTCACTATTCAAGACAGGCAGGATGTAGTTATTAATGCGGATGGTGACTCGGATTCACACAAGGTGACAACGTTACAAAAATTAGGAGACCTGTCGTGTTATCAGAATCTCTCGGTAGTGCAGCCCTTAGGTCAGGGCTACATGTCTTTGCTTGAATATCCCAATGTTGCAAGTACTGACTGTGAATGTGCTGATAACACACAGAAACCTGCTGGATTTTTGGTTGCACGACTGCAACTTGTTGTCGGCGATTTTTCTTTTTTTAGGTGTCCTTTGGATGTTGCAAATCCTAAATGGCATGTGACTCGCAAGCAAATCGCATCCTAAAATAGTCGCAATCGTATCACATCATATCCGTAAGAAACGACCGTAAATTACGGTTTATTATATCGCTCGTCCCCATACTTTTCCATCATGTCGGCAGCACATCTCCCTAATTACACACGGCGATGTGCTGCCGACAATGATAATATGCAGCATAAGGGTATGTTCACACGAGGGCATTACATCTGTAATTGACGGACGTATTTTGGCCGCAAGTACCGGACCGAACACAGTGCAGGGAGCCGGGCTCCTAGCATCATACTTATGTACGACGCTAGGAGTCCCTGCCTCTCTGTGGAACTACTGTCCCGTACTGAAGACATGATTACAGTACGGGACAGTTGTCCTGCAGCGAGGCAGGGACTCCTAGCGTCGTACATAACTATGATGCTAGGAGCCCGGCTCCCTGCACTGTGTTCGGTCCGGGACTTGCGGCCGAAATACGTCCGTCAATTACGAACGTAATGCCCTCGTGTGAACATACCCTTAACGAGCAGATCAGCCGATGAACCAGTGTTTACACAGGACAATGATTGGAAACTAGTAATTGTATGACTGCTTGTTTGCCTGATCGTTGGCCCGTGTAAAAGGGCCTTGAGGCTTTGGGCCTGTAACTTTAAGCAATCATATCACAACATACTAAAATACAGTTTTCATAGCTTTTATGTTAACTAAAGGGATTCTGAGGTTCCTGAGGTCTCTCTTACCTGCCCTGGGTAAGGCCGGCATCCATAATAATCAATAATGTTTCACAACGCCTCCCTTTCCTTACAGACTGGATTAGATTTCCTATTTATTAATAGAACAAATACTTCCAGTACTGAGAGCTGAATTCAGGATCAATGTATTCTACACATAACAACTCAGTCCTGGTTGGGAAACATTTAGGTGGCGTGTTTGGGATAGACAACTATAAGATTAATCGTTTGCTTCTGCCAGGAGACAGGACATTATTCAGCGTTATTAGCGCCTGCGCTCTACGTCCTGGGCTACGGTGAACTCTGATTGGCCCTCACGGTACAGTATAAGACATCATTGTTTTATCATCAAATTATAAGATGCAGGCTGGGCCTGGGCAGGCTTCATATCCCCATCCTCTAAGGGTATGTGCACACACACTAATTACGTCCGTAATTGACGGACGTATTTCGGCCGCAAGTAGTGGACTGAACTCAGTGCAGGGAGCCGGGCTCCTAGCATCATACTTATGTACGATACTAGGAGTCCCTGCCTCTCCGTGGAACTACTGTCCCGTACTGAAAACACGATTACAGTACGGGACAGTGTCCTACAGAGAGGCAGGACTCCTAGCATCGTACATAAGTATGATGCTAGGAGCCCGGCTCCCTGCACTGAGTTCAGTCCACTACTTGCGGCCGAAATACGTCCGTCAATTACGGACGTAATTAGTGTGTGTGCACATACCCTTAGCCTTGAGGGCCTCCGATGTGCAGACAGATAAATCTCACCATTCTTGGTGAATGCCGCGCTTCATTGCACAGAAATCTTACAGCAATCTTTGTGTTTGATAATGAGTGTTTCTAATAACAAGGAAGCTGTAATACTGCTCGAACCCCACCTAATTGTCAAATCGGGGGCCTTAGGACCGTGTACAGCGCCAGATGGGTCCAGATTATGGAGCTGTAGGCGCTCTGTGTGCCACCAGATGATGTTGGCTCAGAATCGGCCACGTTTATTTATTATATATATTTATGGAAAAGTTGTGTGACAATCAATGTGGTTGCATTACAGTCCCAATAGCAGTCGTCACCCAACTTTCCCAAGGTCCTGAATGGCATATTTGTCTGGTTATACGGCGCTCTCTAGACATCAACTGGGCAGAATTAGAGGCGTCTGGAAGAACTTAGTGGAAAACCCTGTGGCAAGTGCAATGGCAGCCATATTGTATGGACCCAGCTCTCCTAGAAACAGAGAGAAATAAGAAAACAGTCTGGTAGAATTTTTTTAAATGCTTGACTGACAAGGACGATGTAAAAAAATAAAAATACAGATACACAATTTATTCTGCTGTTCCTTTATTATATGTTTCTGGGAAAGATGGGTATCAACTAATATAGCACCAACCCAGCTTTCCTTGACTCCTGAATGGCAAATTTACTTTGGTAGGCCAGGCATGTGTCACTTTGCCCTTTATCTGTATCAGTATCAACTAATATAAAATTTGTTAGAGGTCCCCAATTATTATAACCGATGGAAACAATTTCCAGTGCATAGAACCCGATCATTTTAGTAACTTACAAATAACGATAATTATTCATAATTGTCTTTTCTGATCAGATTTAGCTTTATATGTATGTACAACTTTATACAGCGACATATCCCCTTCTCCTCTATCTCTGTATAACTTGGAAGATGATACAGACATTTACGACAACATTTGTGTTATTTTCTGCTGCACCAATGCCTGGTATTATAAATGATGCCAATAAATCCACTTGTGCTTTGTCAATGACTTCTTGGCAGAGCTCCAGCCCCCGGCCAGCAGGTAGCAGTCCTGTATTTATCTGGGGGCTACTTCAATGCAGAGGGACGGATACACTGCGGAAAAGTCTGCATCTTATCCGACCCAGAACACGCAGAGAAATCCGGCCGAATATTCGCACCAAATGGTGCTTTAAAGGGGAATTCCCATCTTAGACATTTATAGCAAATCCACAGGAAATGTCATAAATATCTGATCGATGCAGGTCCTACCCCTGGGACCCGCATCTATATGAAGAATGTGGGTCTCCCGTTTTGCCCGGTGCGGCGGCTGCTGGCTGCAAAATCGAGGCGGAGAGAAGGTCGTGTATGCGCTCAGCTTCCTCCATTGTGTTGTATGGTTGTTACAGAAACAGACAAGCAGCACTTGCTCTGCTGTTTCCGTAACTTCCATTGAACAGAATGGAGAGAGTTGCGCGCACATGCGCTCGCGACCTTTAGTATCCACTTGGATTTTGCCAGACATGTCTAACATGGGGAAAAAAATTATTTGGTGTGAATATTTGGCCGGATTAACCAGTGTGGGGGAAAAAAAGGACTATACACACCCCTGCTCTTCCGGCTGCCCTGTGTCCAGACTGGTCTATAAGGGCTTGTCCTCACGTAACAGGACCAGCCACAGAATGATCTATAAGGGCTTGTCCACACGTAATGCAATTGCTGCAGAACATTTCTGCAGCAATTCCGTTAAAACTAACAGACATTCCACTGCAGGAAAAACGCACCATTTCTTGCGGTTTTTACTGCAGAATATGGTGCGTATTTTGCTGCGCTTCTCTCAATGTTGCAGGGGAGCGTTTGCTTTAGGCGTCGGCTGCAAATGCTGCATTGGAACATCAGGACGCACGGATGTAACTGGTTCAAATTTGTTTAGTAGCCACCATGGGATGTTGGGATATCAATCATATCCCAACATCCCTGGCGTTTACTGAAAAAGTTTGTACTTGGGGGCCTGGTTGCAAATTGTACCTTTGCACCACCTTATATCTACGCCTTTGGTATATACTGAAATGTAGAAAAGAATATTGTATAGAATATATGTTCATAGAGGTTACTGCATGAAGACACCACTAGGTGGCGATGCTGAAACTTATTTTTACAAATTCTGAAGGTAGAAAGTAGAGGATAAATGTAAATGTTAATTATATTAGTTACTTCAACATTTTCTGGTTTTCTGACTTATCGCATCTGCTTGTCAGAACCTGTGTCCTCCTGTACATTTTGTGTGACCTGTAGGACCACATCCTGATTTCAGTGTACAAAGGGAACTTGACCAGACTGCATGTACAGGACTGGTTTTGGACAGAGCAACAATGCGTTATCAGAAAATTAATTTTTATATTGGTGGTATAATTTCCCTCTATGGTAGTGTAATATGTTTATTTAAAAACATACCATAAAAAAAAAAAAAAGAATGTGGCCAGTACGGGGATCGAACCCGCGACCTTGGCGTTATTAGCACCACGCTCTAACCAACTGAGCTAACCGGCCATCGATGGGGGTCCCTCAAATTGGGTGCTCCGCAAGTTTACCCTGCTGAAGTAGACATACATGGCCATGAAAGTAGTAAGGTAGAATAATCTTTATATGTGCTGGGACTTGTGGTACTACCCAGCTGATCTGCTCAATATGACCCTCACAATCAGCCGTGTGTAGATCTGTGTAGGGATTTACTTTGGTAAATTCGCTAAAACATTTTTAATATAATTGCATTAGGGCAATACAAAACTGGTAAAAGTATACATACTCTTTATACAGGACCTGTTACCTTTCCTGACATGTCTGTTATAGTAAATACGTGCCCATGAAATAACTATTCTGAAGCATCTTTCCTTACAACTCTACGTTGTGCCGTTCCTCTGTTATTCCTCCTAGAAATGTATGAACAAATTGACAACTAGGTGTTACCAGTTGGGGGTGTGTCCCTATACAGACTAACCATGTCCAATCAGTGCTACCAGTCTCAGTAGGGATACACCCCTTTGATAAGGGGAATGGTAACACCCAGTGGTTAATTTATTCATACATTTCTAGGAGGAATTCAGAATTGTGATTTTATGGGGAATACAATTATTCAGTAAAACAGACAAAGATTGCTTTGTTTCTCTGTACATGATCGATCGTATTGAACATTTACCTGCGTGTCTATGGCCAGCTTTAGTAATATTGTAAAAACACAGACCAGTTTCCGCTACTACCGCTAACAATTCATAGCTTCTGTTGGCTCCTCATTATTTTAGGTGGGTTTTCAGACCGTAATTACGACTGGAGTTCCGAAGAGGAAGAATATGAGAAAAAAGCTCAACCCGTGCAGGTGCTGGTGGTTAAAGACGACCATTCCTTTGAGCTGGATGAAGGGGCATTAAACCGAATTCTGCTTTCTGAAGTTGTGAGAGATAAGGAGGTTGTGGCCGTATCAGTAGCCGGAGCATTTAGGAAAGGAAAGTCATTCCTCATGGACTTCATGCTGCGATACATGTATAAAACGGTATTTATTTATTTATATGTATCTGGTATTACTATTCTCTCCGAAGAGATAATTGATTTGGAAATCCAATATAGTGTAATCTCTGAGAGTAGTTCTTTTATTTTCTATACTATGTAAATCAGAACAAGGTCTTCTCTATTTTTTCTTTTAATATGTGGAATTCAACATACTACCGGAGTCCCTGCCGCTCTGTATTAGGGGGTTGTAGGTACTCTGTGTCGCATTATGTTGCTCCATACAGCAATGCGTCTAGGGGAGAATAGCTCCATAGTACTGCATCTGATCCCTACAGAGTCTGATAGAAAAAAAAAGATCTGTTTGCGTCTATAAAATCGGAGGCATACAACAAATGTTACACACATCACATCTTTCTGACAAAACAAGTATCGGTATTAGGCTTCGTTCACATCTGCGTCGGGACTCTGTTCATGGGTTCTGTCTGAGCTTTCCCGTCCGGTTCGATGAACGGAATCCAAACTGAAACAAACAGAAACCATAGGTTTCCGTTTGCATCACCAATGGTGACGGATCCGGTTCAAATGGTTTCCGTTTGTCACCGTTGTGTTTGGGTTCTGTTGTTTTGACAGAATCGATACCATAGTCGACTGCGCTATTCATTCCATCAAAACGATGGAACCCTTACACAACGGAGACGAACGGAAACCATTTGAACCGGATCCGTCACCATTGAATTCAATGGTGATGTAAACGGAAACCTATGGTTTCCAATTGTTTTAGTTTGGTTTCTGTTCATGGGTTCCCCTGACAGAAAGGTCCGACAGAACCCATGAACGGAGTCTCGACGCAGATGTGAAGGAAGCCTAAGTTAACCCCGTACAACTTTCTTTGTAGGAGCCTGTGGATTGGCTAGGAGATTATAACGCACCGCTGTCTGGTTTTTCATGGAGAGGCGGATCTGAACGAGAGACTACAGGAATCCAGATATGGAGTGAAGTGTTTTTGGTAGACAAACCTGATGGGAAAAAGGTGAAAGAATTCCGAAAATTTTACATTGTATCAAATTTGTTGTTTCAAATTGAATTTAGGGCTCATGTACACATCCCTTGTTTTTGTCAGTGTGCTATCCGTTTTTTTGAATGGATAGCACTCTGACCCATTAATTTCTATGGCCCCCAGCACATGACCATGGTTTTCACAGATCCGTGTGAGGGCCGTGGGACTGAGAAACTAAGAGAAGGTCCTATTTCTGTCCGTGTTTGCGACTCAGTCTCACCCATTCAAGTGCAGGGCGACATGAAAACCGCGCACAGATGCCATCCGTGTACTGTCCGTGTTCTGCGGATACGTTGTTTACAGACCGCAAAATACAAATGGTCGTGTGCATGCGCCCTTAGGGTAGGGCCACACGGAGTGGCCCTGACACGGTCGCAACACGGCTAACAACCGCGAAAAAATGGAGCGGCAGTGCGCATGCGCATGTAACCGGAATACCCCTTAACGAGGTATTTGACAGCCGCTCCTCCATAGTGCCAGCTCGGTTGTCGACCGCGTCGGGGCCGCTCCGTGTGGCCGTACCCTTAAAGTGTCACTCCAAAGTTACACTCCTGCCCGATCTGAAATTGGGCGTGGAGACCCGTAACTACACGCTGGGTGGTACAGTTACCCAGGCAACTGTATGACGCCCAGCGAGTCTCTTGTATGGGTCCTGTTATAATTAATTGGACCTGTGCACGATACTCACTTGGCATCGTATGGTTGCCTCGACAACTGTACCGCCCAGCGTACAGTTACGGCTCTTCACACTCGATGTCAGATCGGGCGGGAGAGTAACTTTGGAGGAACACTTTAAGTTGGCAGAAGATCCTGGACTGTAATATGGTAATTGTGCCACCATTATAAATGATGGTCATGGGAGTTGTTATATACAGCTTCAGGGCTTTGTAAGGACTATGTAATCTCAATTGACCACAGCATCTTCGCAATACAGATCTATATGGAGCCATATATGTAGTGCCAAACACGGGATTGAATCCTATAATGTGAAAGCAGGAAAGCATTCCTCTTTGGGAAAGGTTTGCTTGTTTTTACATGACAGAATCCTATCCTGGCTTTGGCACTTTGTGCATGGCTCCCACGCGGACCCGTATTTCGGAGGTGTGAAGAAGCCCTTAGTGATGTATTTCGAAGAGTTGAAGAGTGCACATGCGATTAATTCTAAGGGATGCACTTGATTTTCTAGATTAAAATTTTTGTCTGCACCGCCAATAAAACATCATATAACTAAAAAGCAATACAAGGTAAGTAAAGCTAGACATTTACAGTGTTGATTTAAATTGATGAATATCTTAAAATGTCAGTCAAGAGTCGAGTTTGATACACCTAGTGCAGAGACTTTCAGATTCTGGCAAACTTTACTACTTTGCATAAACTTTGTTTTTGTCCTGCAGGTGGCGGTGTTGCTGATGGACACACAGGGGACATTTGACAGTCAGTCAACTTTGAGAGACTCGGCCACAGTTTTTGCTCTGAGCACGATGATCAGCTCTATTCAGGTACAGATTACTCAAAGTCTCTTTAAAGGGAATGTGTTGCCAGAAAAACATGTTTTTTTTTTTTAATTAAACATTTAGTGTGTAGGTGATTAAACATTGTTCAAATTTTTTTTATTTTTTTCACGAGTCAGGAAATATTATAAATTAGATTCTAATTTATAATATTTCCCATTTCTGGTCACTAGATGGAGCTATTCCCAAAATTGCAGCATTGCAAAATTGGGTAAAAAGCCCTCGCTCTAGTGAGCTCTCAGCATCCCCCCCTCCTTTATCCTGGCTAGTGCCGGGATAAACGAGGGGTTTGAACGGTCTATCCTCCTACACTGTGTGTCGCCATTTTTTGAGCTAACACACAGTGTAGTAGGTTTACATACAGTAGTAAACGTACACAAACACGAACATACATTGAAATCTCTTACCTGCTCCTGCCGCCGCGGCTCCCTCCGGCCCGTCCGCTCCGTCTGCTGCCGCTGGTCCAAGTGCACAAGTCCGGAAGCTGCGACCGGAAGTAGTAATCTTACTGTCCGGCCGCGACTTCCGGTCCACAGGAAAATGGCGCCGGACGGCGCCAATTTCAAATTGGACTGTGTGGGAGCGGCGCATGCGCAGTTCCCACACAGACGGCGTACACAGAAGTGGATGGGACGGGAGCCGTTCGCAGTCCCTATGGGACTGTGGCTGCCGTATTCCATGTCTGTATGTGTCGTTAATCGACACATACAGAAATGGAACAAAAAATGGCAGCCCCCATAGGGAAGAAAAAGTGTAAAAATAAGAAAAAGTAAAACACAAACACACAAATAAATATAAACGTTTTTAATAAAGCACTAACATCTTTAACATATGAAAAAAAAATTTGTGATGACACTGTTCCTTTAAAAAAAGAGCAATGTCTAGCACAACACTCACGACTGAAGGACTACATGGCTGGCCGTTTATTACGAGAAGCATAAACATTTGCAGGAGGAAGACCTGCTACAATCGGGGAGGGCCTGCAATTTGAAATTGGTTATCAGAACAAGACCCCCTTTCAAATGTAGTAAATATGTTATGAATGTTTATCCTAAACTTTACTCATTTTTTTTTTCTATTAAAGGTTTACAACTTGTCACAGAATGTTCAAGAAGATGATCTGCAACACTTGCAGGTAATTCACTGTTTACTCCAGACAGATCTACCACAGGAAAGTAATCAACTGCAGCAGTAAGGGTATGTTCACACGGCAGCCTTCGTTATGGCTGAAATTACGAAGCTGTTTTCAGGAGAAAACCGCTCCAGAATTTCAGACGTAATGGCATGTGCAGGCGTTTTTCGCTGCGTCCATTACGGACGTAATTGGAACCTTTTTTCCCATGGAGTCCATGGAAAACGGCTCCAATTACGTCTCAAGAAGTGACAGGCGTCTTTTTTACGCGCCGTCTTTTGACAGCGGCGCGTAAAAAAAATGACCGTCGGCACAGAACATCGTAAGACCCATTCAAATGAATGGGCAGATGTTTGCCGACGCTTTGGAGCCGTATTTTCGGACGTAATTCGAGGCTAAAACGCCCGAATTACGTCCGTAAATAGGGTGTGTGAACCCAGCTGTAACCTTAAAGTAATCCACACATACCGGCTGTGCAGGGAAAAGCAGTGAAGGGGCCGCAGCGCTTAAACCGTCCCTTTCATTGCGGCCCCTTCATTCTCAGGGTTGTAGGTGATGCCATCCCTTTATGTCATGGTAATAACCCTTTAATAAAAAAAGCAAATATATGATTTATAAATCTATTTCTTTGCTGGATGCCATTTCAGACACTTCTAACAACCTTGTGTGACTCACACTACACAAGATATTCATATAGTACAGAGCTGAGAAATGTATACCGTGAAAACTGTGGCTATTCCAGCTTGGTAACAGCATTAAACATATTATTCTGCTTCGATAATAACACTACTGTATAGAAACGAACTTGAAGGAAAATGCAAAGAAAGGTAAAGGACATAGGTGAAGGAGGCCCACCAACTGCATATGGATTCTGAGCCTCAGTATAGATTATTTTTATGATTATATTATTGTTATTATTATTAATAAAAGTAATAATCATTTACATTTAGACAGTTTTGGGACATTTTAGGCTCCCATTAATCCCTTTACTATGGTTTAATATTTCAGTATTGATCCCCCAATTATAATCATATAATATACAATGTATGTATGTTTTTTTTTAACTATCGTATTTACTTTTTCCTTGTCTAGCTCTTCACAGAATATGGCAGACTGGCTATGGAGGAAACGTTCCTGAAACCGTTCCAGGTCTGTCAGCTATTTACTGGATAGCTGTGTTTCTATTAAGGGGAGACTCCAGTTAAAACTGACTTTATTATTGTGATTATTCATTGGGAGACTGCTTCAGACTTGTGAGTTAGTAAGCACATGTACAGCACATTGTTTGCAAATCTTTGTCACCAGTAGATGTCACTATTCTATCTGTGCATATACTGTTGGGAGCTCAGTAATGGAACTCAATAAGTAACTAATGTTGATAAAGTCTGGCCGTACAGGCACTCTTTCCCAATGCAGCTTTGCACACTACTACTACGTGTTCACACATTGCATAGATACTGCGGATTTTTCACAACAGAATTCGTTGTTTGAAAATCTGCAGCAAAGTGGATGAGATAAAACAAATCTCATCCAAACGCTGAGTAAATACTGAGCGGAAAAAACGCTCAGAAGTTGACCTGCGGTGCAGAAATTTATTCCGCAGCATGTCAATTGTATTTGCGTAAACGCTGCTTATTTGTTGCAGGTTTTCCCTATTGAATTCAATGAGGAGGTAAATTCCGCAACAAATATCAGATGTTGTGTCTTTTGCAGCGGGTTCGCATTGATTCCGCCGGAAAAAACAATACTCAGAAAAAAAATTAATCTCATACTTAGCCAGGAGTCTGTGTTCCTCCCTCCAGCGTGGCCTCCTGGGATGACGTTTCATCCCATGTGACCGTCTCAGCCAATCACAGGCTGTAGCGGCAGGCACATGGGATAAAACATCATGCCAGGAGGCCGTCCTGAATGACGTCAGAAGACCGGTGTCCTGGGATGACGCTTCATCCCATGTGACCGCCGCTGCAGCCAATCACAGGCTGGCTAGCAGGCCAGGTAAGTGCTGCAGTTTTCCACAGCGGACATTCTGGGCGAAAAACTGCACCACAGTTTGGTGCTCTTTTTCACCCGGAATACCCTGCGGTGCACAGGGTGGAAACGCTGCGTGCTATTACGCAGCATATCCGCCCCATGTGAACTCAGCCTCCGGGTGATTTCACATGTTGCAGATTTTCAGTGTGGATTCTGCACCGAAAATCTACAACAATTTAGAGTACATTGTATGTAGATGAGGTTTTCACCTTCGCAGTATGTCAGTTCTGCTGTGTTATTTGCCGTGGATTTCACCTTTTTCAATGTAAAATTGCCATTTAACACATGCGGATTTTGCCGCAGATTTGCTGTGGGTTTGCTGCAAAATCTGCTGTGGATTTTCTCCGCCACGTCTAGACTCTATGGATATGTTCACTCTAGTCAACATGTAAATAAGTGCAACAATTCCAAGAAATGCTTCTATAGAAATCTGATACACAGTACCACGATCAAGGTCTTTACACACATTATTTTATGCTGTAGGTTTTACCCAGCGAAATTGACTGACAGTCCCTACTTTCATATGAAATCCAATATAAAAAACCTCCGTATGAACTCATAGGTGCAGTAGGGTCCCATAGAAAAATGAACAGATATAGTAGCACACACAGGGCATATGTGGGAACTGTATATTCAAGCCACTTGCCTTTTGATGCTGTGGATTATCCAAAAATGATGCCAGATTAAAGGACTGTTTATAATATATATGTGATGTGAATGGTGTACATTTTATACTTTTATGCTATACAGATAAGACCTTCCCAATAATCCCTCTCTCGGCTCGTAGCTCCGCTGACTCAGTGTACTGGGATTGGGTGCGTTCTGGAGCCAGGAGTCTGTCACTAATACAGAAGGGCTCCAGCTGCAGCCAGCAAGCACTGATGTGCCAAACAAAACAACTGCCTGCTAGTTCCAGGCCCCCTCTATTAGATGCCGACTTCCTTCTCCAATACAGATTCTCATCTTGAAGGAATGGAAGTCGCTTGGGCTGTTGACCCAATTTTCAGGAGACTTTTCTAATGATATTTCAGGCACATTCTTCCCATACTTCGTCATACGCAGATTAGCTCATGGCTGTTCTCTGTTAACACTGAAACACCCTGAATGTGATAGAAACGCCCATCAATGTTCTCTCCGCTCCTGATTATATTTTATATTTATGCTCTTCGGCTCTTTTGATTATGATCATCATAATGATTTACAATATTAATGGGAATTCACGTAAGTTACCTTATTCACAATCACATTTCCAGCTGCACACAGACTAATTACATGGGAATTTGGAATACCTCAGCTCAGATTACAGTTACCCCAAATACAAAGGGAGGTCTCCTTGTTGGGAGCACCCGCAATCGTTGTCCCATAATGAAAAATTTAAATTCTCTGTTAGATTTCACAAAACATGACATTTTTATTTTTAATTGGGATAATTTTTTAAAAATTCTCCTGTGTTTAGCTATCACTGTTACACACCGGTTAATGGCGCTCCTGGTGTTCTTTTGATTCCCTCTTAGGGTAAGTTCACACGCATTATTTATGGACGTAATTCGGGCGTTTTAACCTCGAATTACGTCCGAAAATACGGCTCCAAAGCGTCTGGCCATTCATTTGAATGGGTTTTTACGATGTTCTGTGCCGACGGTCATTTTTCTTACGCGCCGCTGTCAAAAGACGGCGCGTAAAAAAGACGCCAGCGTCAAAGAAGTGCCTGTCACTTCTTGAGACGTAATTGGAGCCGTTTTCCATGGACTCCATAGAAAAACAGCTCCAATTACGTCAGTAATGGACGCAGCGAAAAACGCCTGCACATGCCATACGTCTGAAATTCAGGAGCTGTTTTCTCCTGAAAATAGCTCCGTAATTTCAGCCATAACGGACGTGCACGTGTGAACTTACCCTTAGAACGTCCATCAACATGTCCAGGAAGATTGGAAAAGAGGCAGCACTACATAGTAGACTTCAACTAGTTTATTCACCCATATGTGCAAAGGATTCATCATTTGCACATATGGGTGAATAAACCAGTTGAGGTTTACTTTGGAGTGCTGCCTCTTTTCTAATTTTCCTGTATCTGTGGGATCTTGAAGTCAGATTCCTGGAGACTTGCACCCTTCTGGCCCTGGTGAGGTCTATTTTCTGCTGTGCTGCTCCTGTTATTATATTCCTCATCTGCATATGGAGCTCCGTCTGCTTACGTACGATGCATTTTAATGTGTTGACATACTTGTCACGGATTATTCCTGGCACAGGGCAGAAATAGCCGGAAGGAAATGTCACAAACATGTTTTATTTATGAAGAACGGGATTAGGACGTTTTGGAGATGGCCGGTGTCATGTCTTGTCGCACATGTTTCCAATCACAAGTTATTTTGGAAATCTTCCCAGGCGAGCTCCCAGGGCGGGTCAAGCTGGGATCATCCACAGAATGTCTTCTCACTTATAATATATGAGAGCTGCTCCTTCCCGATAAAGCTGCTGCTTCTAGTTATTGGTCACTGATTTACAAAATGTGAGAAAAAGACATTTGTTTTTGAAAGCAGATGATTTTTCTTGATTTGCTGCATAATTTGTCCTGGAGCTCTTCTGATCTGGGACCAATGATGCGCAGATGGAGCGTGAAGCAGAGGAAAAAATTGACTGCGATCTTAAGCTGCTCATAGAAAGTTCTGTCAGACACCAATTAAAATGAACAATTCCTTCAATAACACGCATATTCCTTGTGGCCAAATGTGTAATTTTTCCTATGGAGCAAGAAGGCTCTTCTGGCGCTGCTTATCTAGGGGGAATATACTGTATAGTACTGGTAGAATTCAGCCTATATTATTTATTATGTGACAGTAGATGCCTGTTCGTGGCACCGATAGACATTAGATTGTCTACATTAGGATCTGTCAACAGCAATCTAATGTCTGTGGACAGCTAAATACTTTCACTGCCAGATCAAATTTTTGTTTTAATGGTCAGTTTTAATGTTCTTTTTGCTGCGGGTCACATGTTATATTTTGCATCTTCGTTTTATTGTATTACATTTTAATTCGTTACATAGCATGAAACAGTGGCACATCAGATACAGGCATCTATATAAAAAATATATATATACAGGGATAGTCATGCATGATAGTCGAGTCCGTGCTGCAAATACAGACCGTAAAATGACTTGTCCTGAGTTCTTGCAGCCTGGACTTGTGGCCCTCACCCGGATCTATAAACATCACGGTCGTGTGCATGGGGCCGTATAAATGAATGCGTCCGTGTGCTATCCTCATCAGCTTTTATACTTCTTGGTTATTGGGATTTACTCACTGCATTGCCAGGTTTTGAACAAGCATTAATCCTTGCGTCCACAGATTTGATACAAAAAGTTATTAATTTATTACTTATTATGGTATAATTTTTTTTACAGTCTTTGATTTTTCTTGTACGTGATTGGAGCTTTCCATATGAATTCCCTTACGGGGACGATGGAGGATCAAAGTTTTTAGAAAAACGGCTTAAGGTTAGTGAATATTGAAATACGTAGGAGTTTCGTGCTGATCTAAGAGCAACAAAAGCTTTAGGCTGAGTTCAGATGTTGCGGATTTGTTGCAGATTTTGTGCAGGTTTGACTCAGATCAACCTGCTACATTTTGGGAACCCTTAATACTAAAGGACTCATATAAACTAATTGGAAAAGTTATGGAAACTTTTATTATTTTTATAAACAGTTGTCCAACCAATCAGTTGTCACCGCTTATCCTCAGGTGAAAAATGGATCAGATGGGTTAAAAATCAACTTGTTTGATTCATGCTCCATAGATTGTCAGCAGATCCGATGGGATCCCCCAACAAATATCTATTGTCTATAGTCATTTTCAAACTGTATTGTGGATTTTGGGGCCATCATCCCGTAAGTTGCTTGTGTATGAACATGTGTATTTGTGATTGTCAAGACCATGAAATATACAGTTGTAGTTTTGGCTTACTCCAGGTATCCGAAAACCAACACGAAGAACTGCAGAATGTGAGAAAACATATCCACTCCTGCTTTACCAACATCTCCTGCTTTCTCCTGCCACATCCAGGCCTCACCGTGGCCACAAATCCAAAATTTGATGGCAAACTAAAAGGTGGGTCACATATACCTTTTGTTATCCTTGTTATCATTCGCTTTGTTCCTACTTTTCATCAGTCTACAAATTGGTAGTAAACAGACCGTAATGTCATTGGGTACTATTATAATGTATGTAGTAACATTACGTCCAGTGGTTACGTGATATTTGTTTTTCTAACGTGGCCAGGATGGTTAAATACAAAGATGCGTTTGTCTTTACAGAGATCGATGAAGAGTTTATAAGGCATTTGAAAGTTTTTATACCATGGCTGTTGAGCCCAGAAAATTTGGATGTTAAAGAAATTAATGGCAATAAAATAACTTGCCGTGGTCTGGTGGAATATTTCAAGGTATTTAATTTTTTGGACAATTGGAAGTCTGTCAGTATGGATAAGGAACATATGACCCGGCTTTATACGTGGCATAAAATGACCTGCAGTATGGAATAACCATTAATAACTCAAATAGACATTTTATTCACTTACTCCGTACATCTGTTAAACAAATGTGTTCCTTTTCTATGCAGTTTAGGCCTCATGCACACAGCACAGCCACATGCTTTGAGTTTGTATGGCAGCACGCGAGGTTCCAACGGATTACAGAGTCGTAGGTACCCGGTGTGCTGATCTATAGTTCCCGTATTACAGAGGTATTCCCCTAAAAACATTGCAGAATACTTTCGTAATACGTCATCCGCTAGATCATGGCATCTCTGTATGCATCTTTATAGAATCCGCACCATATTACAGCATGTGGAGTGCTTATTCCTCTATAGTAAAGAGATGTAGGATCCCTGTATGCCCCCGCACAGTCTCTGAGCTTTAGGGTATGTTCACACGGCTTATTTACGGACGTAATTCGGGCGTTTTACGCCTTGATTTACGTCCGAAAATGCGGCTCGATAGCGTCGGCAAACATCTGCCCATTGAAAGCAATGGGTTTTACGCTGGTCTGTTCCCATGAGGCGTAAATTTACGCGTCGCTGTCAAAAGACGGCGCGTAAATAGACGCCTGCGTCAAAGAAGTGCCTGTCAGACGTAAATGGAGCCATTTTCCATTGACTCCATGGAAAAACAGCTACAATTACGTCCGTAATGGACGCGGCGAAAAAGCGCCTCAACATGCCATGACGGCTGAAATTACGGAGCTATTTTCTCCTGAAAACTGCCCCCGTAATTTCAGCCGTTACGGATGCTGCTGTGTGAACATACCCTTACTGTGTGCATGATGCCCTCTGTGCTATGAGAACAAAGTTAAACAACCGTTTCCTTTTCCTAAGGCTACATGCACACAACCATTGTTTTCGTTAGTGTGCTATCCATTTTTTTTAACGGATAACACACTGAACCATTCATTTCTATTGCCCCATGCACACTACCATGTTTTGCATGGAGGGGGCCATGGGACAGACTGCAAAACTCCTATTCCTGTCCGTGTTTGCGGCTCTGTCTTGCTCATTCAAGTCAAACCTATGGTACATACGGAATGGATGACTCGTGACACACAGACCTTAAAAACGGACAACAGATCTGTTGTTTACAGGCCGCAAAATAGAAACCGTCGTGTGCATGTAGCCTTACCTTGTATTCGTCACCTAGCTCTTTGGGTATGTTCACACGGCAGCGTCCGTAACGGCTGAAATTACGGGGATGTTTTCAGGAGGAAACATCCCCGTAATTTCAGCCGTAACGGCATGTGCAGGCGCTTGAACGCCGCGTCCATTACGGACATAATTGGCGCTGCTTTTCATTGGAGTCAATGAATAACGGCTCCAATTACGCCCCAAGAAGTGACAGGACACTTCTTTGACGCGGGCGTCTATTTACGCGCCGTCATTTGACAGCGGCGCGTGAATATACGCCTCGTGTGAACAGACAAACGTCAGTCCATTGCTTTCAATGGGCAGATGTTTGTCAACGCTATCGAGGCACATTTTTCGGACGTAATTCGGGACAAAAACGCCCGATTTCCGTCCGTAATTAGTGTGTGTGAACATACCCTTTATTGTATCCAGATTGACGAGTCTGGCTGTTTTTCCTTGCGATCATACGGTTGCCATACATTCATGCAGACTTATAATGTGTTTATTGATGTGGATATTAACCTTCTGTGCTCAACATTTGCAGCGTTGCGCCAAACAGGCAACTTGTAGTTAGAGATTATCCTAAAATTCACACGAGCCTCCTTTATTGCTGTACACAGTCTGCATAGTAATAAATGAAAGTTCTGATACACTGGTATACACTTTACTCACATTTTCCAGGAAATTTAATTAAATTTTTTTTTGTCCAAAAAGAGTTGCTGTCTGAGGTATTGTACAATGAATTCTCTGCTGCTTCTTTATTATAGTGTCACGTATGGGAACAGATGCTGCGCTATGTTGTATTTTCTGTATTCAAAGGATTTAACTTCACAGAAAATGTACAAATCTTTGTGTCCTTGCATCCAAGGGGAATGATGGGGCCTATGTGAACATAGCTGAAATTAGCCCACTTGTGTGATGCAGTTCTTCCTTTACAATCTAGGTTCACCCTTGAGCAGCATTTTATGGTTATAACCTACATGTTCAATGAATCTGCAAATACTTTGTTTTACACTCCAATTACTTATAGAGCTTTTTCCATATTCTTCTGGTTGCTGCTTACAATGTGTTATATGGTGCTCCCTTAGTGGCCTACCTGAGATGATGTTCTACAATTCTCACTGTTGCTCGTTATTTAAAAAATCAGCCAGCACAATTCTGAATGCATCTTTGCATGTGAGCAGAGTTTAAAGGCCCTTTTACATGGGCAGATTTCCTAACCGGTATACGAGCGTCGATCGGCAACATAGCATGTGGATCGGTGCTCGTTTGCTACATTTAAACAGAGTAATGATCAGAAGTATGGGGGCAAATGATCGTTAAAGGGTCATAAATTATCAGCTATCCACAGGATAGGTGATCATTTTCTGATCGCTGGGACACCCATTGATCGTCAGAAGGCCCCCCTGTTCCTCTTCACTGCTCGACCACAGTGAGGAGGACATTGAATGGAGCGGCGGTCGAACATGCGCATTTCAGCTTCATACAAAGTCTACGGGAATGACAGAAATAGCTGAGTAGAGCGCTCGACTGTTTCAGTCATTCTCATAGACCTTAAATGAAGCGCCAGGCACATGCTGGAACGCTGCTCCATTCAAGCTCCTTCTCACTGTTGGGGGTGCAATACATAGGATCTAGGGGTTTGGGACCCCTGTTCTCACTATCGGTGGGGGTCACAGAAAATCATCACCTATCCTGTGGATAGATGATAATTTATGACTCTGGTAAAACCCTTTAATACAATCGTTAGTCCCCATGCATTTGCATCTTGTCAGCAGCACATCTTATTGGCAGTTGTGCTGCCCACTAGCGACTATATTTATGGCCACATAAAAGATTCAATCAGCCGACTTATAAGTGTTTTCGCGCGTCCGTCAGCTGATCTATGTCGTTTACACGTAGCAATGATCGGAATGAGCATTCGTACGAGCGCTCGTTTGACCGCTCATTGGAACGTGTAAGAGGGCCTTAAGACTTATTTTAGGTAAGTATCAATATAAGGTAAGAAAAGTATTTGTAGAGTTACTGAACATTATTTGTAAATCTAATTCTGAACCCATGTCATCTATGCCAAGTTATTGACATAAAATTGTTTTATTCTATAACAGGCCTACATCAAGATATATCAAGGAGAGGAGTTACCACACCCAAAGTCAATGTTACAAGTAAGTTTGTTTTACATACATAAACAGTATAAAGACACCCTACTATCATTAGAAAATGTATAGTCTTATCGAGTAATTTGGGTGACAGACTCGACTAATGAGGCTGGGGCTAGACAATGATTTTGTCACGACTTCTGCCTAAAGGTGGCCATACATATGATTAAGGATGAATGTTTATTTCAATAGGGTAAGAGCAATAAGCCGCTGCCAGACACTTCTATTGAAATCCAACATGCCCGATCCTTCTTTCCATTGACATCTCTCCATACACAATAGATCCAGCCAAAATCGTCCGGTTCGGCTAAGTTCTGTGTGTGTATGGATACCTTTAGGAGCTCTTGCAGTACGGACGTGTTGAGTCGCATACAAGTGCAATGCAATGTACTCTCTCTCCCCCCATTGAAATAAACACGAGCCAAGCATGCATGTTTATAGTGGAGTCGGCGAAACAACTGTTAGCATCTTAAATGTATGACCAGCTCTAGCCGTGTCAACCAAACCAGGACCAAACCAATAATATTTCACCATTGAAAACATAATGTTAAAGGGGTTTTCCAGCCGCTAAAAATTGATGGCCTATCCTCAAGATAGGCCATCAATAGCTGATGGGTCGGGGTCCGACTTTCGAGACACTCGCCGATTAGAAGTTTCGAAAGGCTTGTACGAGTGCTGCTTCCCCTTAATTTCTACTTGCTCACTGTGAGTCGTCGACACGCATTTAGCGGCGATTCACAGGTATTGCAGCCTTTTCTCCCATTCACTTCAATGTGAGATAAGGCTGCAATACCTGTGAATCGCCGCTAAATGCGTGTCGAAGATTCACAGTGAGCAAGTAGAAATTAAGGGGAAGCAGCGCTCGTACAAGCGCTGCTGTAGCTGATTGGCGGGGGTCCCGGGAGTCAGACCCCGACCCATCAGCTATTGATGGCCTATCCTGAGGATAGGCCATCAATTTTTAATGGCTGGAAAACCCCTTTAGTGTTTCTGCTCATCAAAAGTGCAGGCAAATTATGCAGCACTCAACGCGTATTTCCTTCAATAGTTATCTTGGTCGAAGTGTCCTATTATATGGCGCGAGATTGACCGTGAAAACAAGCGCTGATCAACGAGACAGCATGTTAATCGGCGCTTATTTGCTCCTTTCATAAGGAGCAATGATCGGTTATGTATGGGGATGAGCGATCGTTTGTCCCCATACAGTTGCATAATGTAGGCAGCACATCTCCGTCTTACCCACGGAGATGTGCTGCTCGCTAGCGATCATTTTACTTGCAGCGTAAATCAGCCGATCAGCCATGAACGAGCGTTTGCTCATTCATTGGCTGATCCTTGCCCTGTTTATACAGGGTAATGATTGGGAACAAATGTTCATATGAACGCTCATTTGTCCGATCCTTGGCACGTGTAAATGGGCCTTTACAGATAATAGATTTCCAAAGGTTACATTTAGTATTGGCAAACATTGCAGTGCCCATAAGTGGAATCTGGGTGACAACTTTTTTCTACTACTTCTACTGCTCTTTAAGGCATTAATTGTAAGTAGAAAACTTGTAGGCATGAGTCTCATAAATATTGGTTCAGTAAGATATGGCTGCCACTATCCATGCGCTGTGAGTAAAAGAGTACAAAATAGATGTACAATACACTTCATTGAAAAATAACAGCATTTTAGAGAATTACAAGATGCTTTTTTGCTTACTTCACCTCTGATTTTTGTGTTTTTTATTTTTCTGTTTTTTTAAATTAGGCTACAGCAGAAGCAAACAATCTGGCAGCCGTGGCCACAGCAAAAGATTTGTATAATAAGAAAATGGAAGAGGTAAGAATAGAGACATGACATCTATTTTGAAGTCTGTCAGAATGGTTCTACATAACCCTAGATAAGGGCCACGTGCTAATAATAGTGCTGTACTGACAGACTACAGCATGGGTCCTGTGTACAGGCACGTCTGATCAATGCTATCTCTTCTAGGGCTGAATGTGTCAGGAAAAATGGAGCCTGGTATTAGTATTTTACCTAATGTTTCTATTGTGAAAGTAATTATTTAGGTTAAGATTTCTTACATGAATATAAATTTTATTCTGTTATTACATGTCCAAAGGATGGCACATATTGCTGAATTTGTACATGCGCTATTAGTATAAACCAAATAAAGTTATTTTGATTTATGATTAATTTTAAAGGGGACACACAAAAGATCCCTGCTGTATCATTAGGGTATGTGCACACAACCTCTTTTCAGACGTAATGGAGGCGTTTTACACCTCGAATTACGGCTGCAAAGACGGCTCCAATACGTCGGCAAACATCTGCCCGTTGCTTGCAATGGGTCTTACGATGTTCTGTGCAGACGACCTGTCATTTTACGCGTTAGTGTCAAAAGACGGCGCGTAAAATTACGCCCGCGGCAAAGAAGTCCAGGACACTTCTTGGGACGTAATTGGAGCCGTTTTTCATTGACTCCAATAAAAACCAGCTCCAATTACGTCCGTAAAAGACGCCGCGAAAAACACCTGCACTTGTAAAAACGTCTGAAATTCAGGAGCTGTTTTCTCCTGAAAACAGCTCCGTAATTTCAGACGTATTTGGCGTTGTCATGTGCACATACCCTCACTCTTGATCATGCTTCCTTGCACCCTGGCACGGAGCCTGTACCGCAGTGCACAGAGCCTTTACATCTCCTTTAGTACGGAGCTGTAAAACCCTGTGCACTTCCGCAAGGGTTGCAACGGACTCTGTGTGTACGGAGAACACCTGCGCACATACAAAGTCCAATGGAGCATGAAACTTTTTTTTTAAATGGGAATCCGACAGAAAGAGCTTCCATATAAAAACCAGAGTCAAATAGAGGTACAATAGAGGGCTCATGCACCTCAATAGAAGCCCTACAAAACAGAACTGTAATACGTCTGTGTGCATGAGCCCTTTGTAGAGAAGTGACTGCCTGGAGTCAACCGTAACTAACAGGTGCGACCACAGACGGTAGCCGTGTTTATGGTCAAGCACCTTTTAGCTTTACTTGATCCCAGCCAGTCTTTCCTATGTGTCACTTTAAGGGAAGCTTGTTGGAGAGATAAATGTGAACAATTTATATATGGTTTTCCCACAGGAAATAAGATTTTTAAACCTTTTGCACTTTTTACTCTACGCAGGTGTGTGGGGGGGACAAACCCTTTTTGGCACCCACTGATCTGCAGCATAAGCATCAGGAGCTGAAAGAAGATTCTGTAAAGCTCTTCCGAGGTGTGAAGAAAATGGGGGGTGAAGAGTTCAGCCGACGATACCTCCAGCAACTAGAGAATGAGATTGACGAGCTTTATGTCCAATATATCAAGCACAATGACAGCAAGAATATATTCCATGCCGCTCGCACCCCGGCCACACTGTTCGTGGTTATATTCATCACATATGTGTTGGCCGCAGTCACCGGCTTCATAGGCCTGGACATTATCGCTAGTCTATGTAACATGATTATGGGACTCACGCTCATCACCCTATGTACATGGGCATATATCAGATACTCAGGCGAGTACCGAGAGCTGGGAGCAGTCATAGATCAAGTCGCTGCAGCACTTTGGGATCAGGTATTATTCCCTATGTATATTTTATACTAGTACAATCTTAAATGCTAAATCGCAATAATACTGAACGATTATGTGATAAATGGAGAGCAGGTCATGGTAAAGAGGGACTAAAAATTATATTCTGTCTTTCTTAGTTTTTGGGAAAGTTTGGTGACAACTAAGGTGGTGACTATTACAGCTTCCACAAAGTTGGCATCCAACTTTTCAAGAGTTCTGAACAGCAAACCTGCTGTGCAGCGATTTTAGTTTTTGTATTACTGCATATGTGCGTAGGGTTTGCCATTTTGGAAAGTTGCCAGACAACTCCCATTACAGCTTTATTGTCTTATGAAAGAGATGAAGAGAGATGGAACATAGGACCAGTTCAACAGTCTTTTGTAGGCTACAAAATAAATTATAATATCTGAAAGATGCCCTAATAAAGCAGGGGCATAGCTATAGCGAGTGGAGAGGCAGCAGTTGCATTTGGGTGCTAGTGCTTGAAAGGCCTCTCCGCTATCATAAATGGCACATAGTAGTTGGAGGGCCCTGCCGATGAAGCGAGCGCCGATCAACGAGACATCTTTGATCGGCGCTTGTTTGCTCATGTCACATGGAGCTATGGATGGGGACATGCGGTCGTTACTCCGATCGCTCGTCCCCATACGTTATCATGTCGGCAAGACGTGTCTCCGTTTACACAGGTAGATGTTCTGCCGACAACAATTATATTTTACTTTTTTTAAAACGATACGACCAGAAAATGATCGAGCATTCGCTCGTTCATCTGCTGATCTTTCCCGTTTACACAGGACAATTATCGGCAACGAGCGCTATATGAACGCCCGTCTGCACGATAATCGCCCCGTGTAAAACCCCCTTAAGTAGCAAAGCTATTGTTAGTGGGGCTTTTGCAACCATTAAACTGGCTGTCAATCGCTAGATTGGGGTTCAAAAGTTTATTCCCCTTTTACTGGCTCCTTTCAGCTGCGTGGACTCATCTCTTTTGAATGCAGGTAGTCATATAAGAGGGGGTACATATGAACCCACTAACATGTATATGACGGATATTAACTGATCCCTACAGAAAACATTCATCCAATGTCTAAAAAAATTCATGTCTTTTTTCTTTTTCAATTGCTGCTAAAAAAAAGGGAAGCACCAACGAGGTAATTATATTACTAATTTTACGTATGAAATATGTGTTTGATTTCAATTTACAAACAACAGATCAGTGATACTCCATGTAATACATCATCTGGAATAGGCTACATGCGCAGTAATCTGTGCCACGTTGAATTCATTGAGTGATTTAATGTATTCAATATGGTGACGATTTCTAGATTTTAGGCTCTAGAGCAGGGGTCAGCACCTTCGGCACAGCGGCTGTTGTGAAACTACAATTTTCAGCGTGTCCTGACAGCCTTTGGCTGTCGGGGCATGCTGGGAGTTGTAGTTTCTCAATAGCCGCTGTGCCGAAGGTGCTGACCCCTGCTCTAGGGTATGCCTTAGCACAGTGTGCATGTTCTCGTCAGTATATGGGCTATATACTGTCCCACTGAATTCTCATGCTCCCGCCAGCACCACACAGTTAGGAAATTGTCCTCCTGTAACACATTATGTTCTTGTCTATTCGTTGTTTGTTCTCGTACATATATACAGTCGTGCATTGGGCAGGAGTAATTTTTTTTTAACCAACGTTGATGGTAAATATATTCTAGAATCTTGCGAGTTTTTGTATACACCTGCAAAATGTCCCTCTGCATGGTATACAGAAGACGAGACATTTTAGCCATTTTATGTCATAACTGCAATTTCTTGCTGCTCTCTTGTAGGCCCTCTATAAGCTTTACAGCGCCGCTGCGACCCACAGACACTTGTATCACCACGCCTTCCCTTCTCAACAAACTGAGGCTGCTGAAAACCACGAGAAGAACATGTAAAGGTCTACCACAGGCCAAGAGAACATTTAAGAGTCCCACAGTCAAAGCTGCATGAACTTGTGTCCACCAACTGGTAAATATTAATGGTAACGCTATCATGGCCTTCAAGAGAGGACGTTCTACCATCACAGTCGTCGAGGAGGATTGACACTGCTTGACACGTTTTAATTGCAGGGCTCCTCACATGGGGTGTCGTGATGGTACCATCAGAACACTAGCTAAATATTGGGACACCTATGTAAACCTACACTGGCTTTCGCTAATTTATTTTTAAACAACTGTGTGTAATTCTATCATTTACCTATATCTTGCTTATGCGGAAACTCATTCATTATTTTTACACACACACTGTTTATAATAGAGTAAATCACAGTCCTGTAGCAGCTTATGTTACCTTAACGGAGCACGGAACCGACACCCCCCCCCCCCCCTGCAATTCCTTCCGTGATCACATTGGCAGGCGGTCTGTATTGCTGCAAGCATTGACGCTGCCTGTACACTTGTATTTATTATTATATTGTATATTTTGTTGTTATGGAACATACTGGTTATGGAGAAGATGTTTAAACATTTTTATAAACGTACATTAAAAACAATTGAGAGATGTTCGTTGTGCCATAAGACCTTGTGGGACCTTCTATGGGCCTTATGATACCCTGCACCTATCATTGCAAAAAAAGATAACGAAAATCTGGATCCCTCCTCAGGCAGACGTACATGTATATTAGATGTAGCGGATCCAGAAATATTGTCTAATTTGCATTTTTTAGGTCTTATCCTCCCTCCTGAAGCGGACTCTTCCTGCTGTGGAAATGGATAATTGTGTTCTCTGACCAATCAGATGTCCGAGCTGAAGCACGAGGTAGTCACATGATATGAACATACGACACCTTTGTCCTTCGGTCTGGCTTCCTCCTATACATGTGCTATCCCGTGACGTGGATGAGGAGACAGCGGGTCTCCAGTGTTTACAGTGCTTGCTAATTGAAATCGGTGACATAATGACTTTAGTAAGGCAAATATCTACCTATTTTATGTTATTTTTACTATTAGTGGCCAGACCCTTTAATTAGCGCTGTGAATTAAACAAAAAAGTGGTCTCCGACCAGAGACAAAGCTCGAAGCTCTTGAGCCCAATGCAAAATTTGTAACAGGCCATTTATAGTACTGGTGTATTCTCATGTAACAGGGGGCCCCTCAGGCACCAGGGCCTCTGCACCCACTATAGCTTCACCCGTCGCTCACTTTTGCACAGTACTATAATATACACCAATCAGCCATAATATTACCACCTGCCTAATATTGTGGGCTACACATCAAGCTGCGATGCTCTCTGTGTCCGGACTCCTTTCTATCATAGCCAGCATTTAAGGTGTTGTCCAGTCATAAGAAATTGATGGCCTATCCTCAGGATATGCAATCAACATCTGATCGGTGGGGGTCCAACTTCCAGCACCCCCACCGATCAGCTGTTTTAAAGAGGCCATGCCGCTCGTATGAGCACTTCTTCCTATTCATTACTTTCACTGCCCGTATTGAGAATGGCTGACACACTCATAGCAGCGGTTCACATTACAGCCTTCTCCCATTCACTTGTATGGGAGAAGGCTATAATACTGTGAACCGCCGCTACAAGTGAGTTAGCGACTCACAGCACGAGCAGATAAGGAACCAAGGGGAAGCAGCGCTCGTATGAGCGCCGCAGCCCATCCAAAACAGCCAATAGCAGATGAGAGTGCCAGGAGTCGGACCCCACCAATCAGGATATTGATGGCCTATACTGAGGATAGGCCATCAATTTCTTATGACTGAATGACCCCTTTAACTCTTTCAGCAATTTATGCTAGCTTTTCTCTGGGATCATTACACTTGCCCATTTTTCCTGCATCCAACAAAATCAACTTTAAGAACTGACTCTTCACTTACTGCCTAATATATCTCACTCCTTGTAGGTGGGCATGGCTGCCTATATACCGTAGTTAGTCATAAGGTTTACTTAGCCAGACCAGTTCTTAGTGATTCAGGGCAGAGTGGTCACGCTGCTAAAGGAACACAGGTTACTACATCCAAAGTAAACACACCTCTGTTTGAGTTACAATTCATATATATTCAACATCCGTCTGTACAGGACACAAGGGAGTTGAAAATTTACATGCACGAAGCGGAAAAATCATTTTATACGACCCTGTAAACTTATAAAAGAGCCAATTCACATGTAGCAGTTTAATCACGGCCGTCCTTTTAAAAGGGACACTAAATCTAAAGTGCGTCTTATCTATATTTACAGTTGAATGGAATGTATTGTTCCCGGTTATCAACCATTCCAAGCTTGGGAAAGGCTGACTATAGTGTTTGTTTTTCAATGGGACGCCTGACCGGAAGTCCGGGAATATCCCTGCCCCCCACAATCAATATTTTCTCTCACATATCCCCCGTTCGGAGAACCTCCAGAAACATATACATAGTATGGGTGACATTATAAGCTGCACACTTTTAGGATTGGTGCTCCTTTAAAAAGCAGTGACAGGAACCAGACAGTCGAAAACATTATTCTTCCACACTTTCTGGAATCCATACCTGCCTTTTCTAAGCAGCATGGAAAACAATGCGTTATACAGCTCACAATGAAATCTGCAAATATGCTTTAGCCGAGAGAGAGAGAGAACGTCTGTATTGCTTGTTCTGTAGTTTGGTTTATCCCCAAGGGAAACATTCAGTTGAAATCCAATTGCATGTTCTCCTCAAACAACCCCCCATCCCCCCAAAAAAACAAAAATATAAAAATAAGCAACGTGTAAAAATCAAAAAGATATTACAAGCAAAAAACAAATACACAATGCATGTGAGACATTGAGGTTTTTTTTCAGAAATATTTAATATTCACAGAATTTTAAGAATAGATAAAAAGACAATACACACCCTCAGGAAAATTGTAACAGATACACAAAAGGTTAAAAAAAGTTGTGCTTTCTTACATTAAAAAAAAAACCCACCTGCATAGTACATAGTTTGTGAAAGTATATGATACAGTATATTCCGTTTGATGTTCACAATAAATATACAGAATTTACACATCTAGAACATTTGTGAGGACCAATCAGAGCAGGGAACAATCACGCAGACAAGGAATAGAAACCAATAGAGACAGAGGTTGTATCCTACATTGACTGTAGAACTAATAACCATCTCTTCACCGTTCTGCTACATCATCTCACTTTATTTCCAGTTACAAGAGACTCCTGTAGATATAAAAAAAAAAAACATACAAAATAGAAAGAGTGTGTAGCAGCTAGAGCCCATATCATGTCGTTTCTGCTCTAGTCTAACGGTTACCCCCTCTAGGCCGTAAGGGGATTGTACATTTTAATAAAAGGGTGCCCAGTCAAGATGGGGTGCAATTTTCGAACCCCATCGGGTTAGAAAAAGCCACTCCATTTCCACCTTTGCGCCATTCATGCTGGGGCAATGCACAGGAGCACGTCCAGGACCTCAATGTGCAGAAGCTCCTATTCTGTAACACAGAACTTTCTGTATGAAACATCCAGGATAGAGCTCTCCCCGTTGCCACTTCATCGATGCCTAGAATTGGAAGAAGGACGTCCAAATATTAATTGCAGCTGGTTCTGATGGCTGCCTATGGTGAACCCCCTTTATGAACGCTGCAAAGAAATCAAAAAATTTCCGACATATTGAGGAACATGTATAAAATAAGTTTCCACATAAAATTTGAAAGTAGGAAACTGGTGCATAGTAAATCTCAGCTATAAAACCTATGCAAAAAATCTCGGATGTACGAGACCACTTTTGACAACTTTTTGCTGGTGCAAATTTTGACAACTTTTGTAAGCGGCCATCATTCATATATACACGCACCACTAATAGTGACTTAAAAAATAACGGTCGCTATGTCATAAATTGAAATGATTAACCTGAATAGCGCGGTCTCCCTGATCCCAGAGCGGTTTTTCCTTTTTTCCTGGACCCCACTGTTCCATAGATATGGCCCACAGTTATGTCGACTCGCTATATGCTAATTTACTATAGTTAGCCAACAGGGTGGAGCTAGCTTCCTTGCCTCTGATGCTGCCCAATCAGCGTGAAGCAGCTTGAGGGTAGCTCACGCCCTGTTGGCTAACTACAGCAAATTAGCATAGAGGAAGCCAACACAACAGTGGGCCATGACTCGGGGGAGGGGTTCCAGGAAAAAAAACAAAAAAAAAAACCATCGCTGGAATCAGGGAGACAGCACTAGTCAGGTCAGTTAACCAGTTCACCGTATATGAACTTGCACTTTTAGTACACGACCCGCACCCCTATTCTAAAATAACGGCTGCATAGGTAACTTCACTGTACCGACTATGGTGACCTGGAAGGATGCCGACTCTTCCCTGTCAGTCCATATAGAAACAGCAATGCTACCTGTGCGATTGCAGCCACCAGTGGCATCAATAAGAAGTTCGGTGCATCCCTCCTCACCACTAGTCAGGGTTGCATTGCACTTTTCCCCAGGGACTGATTAACCCCTACAGGAACAGGCTAAATGGAGCATCAATGGCACAAAGACAACAGAACCAAAATAACACGCTGGTTTATTCACCACGTGACATACAACGCTGCAGCGCGCTGTGTCGCCGTTCTCAAACCGAAATGTCACCTGTTGAGAATAAACCAGCAAATTATTTTAGGTCCGACGTCTTTGTGCCATTGATGGTTTGTTCTATTTGGCCTGCAGCCACCAGTGGGCACATTATAGTCACCCATGCATTCACCACGCAAACACAGGCCAAACAGCCATATAGCGCCTTCAGGCAATATTCTAATATAGATTATAAATTCAGCAGCAACCTTCTGATGAATATTGTTTTCGGCTGCCTCCATAAATAGGTTGCACGCTCTAGAAAAAGATGCTTAGCTTAAAATCATTGGCTCAGAAAACCTTATTAAACCTTTTAACAATTAACATCCCAGGCAAAACTTTATTTTCCATGAGTTTCCCTTTATGGATAATAAAAACAGTATTTACTGGAGGAATGTTTGTCCAAGGCACTGAACACAAAAAAAGGGGGATCATTTCCAGTCCTGAGAAGAATATAGGGGGTAGCGGGGGGGGGGGTCTCTCAGAAGTTCTTGTGCTGAGCGTACCACTGTTGTCTCTGTTTGCGATTCTCCACTTCGCTGAGAAGTGCCTGTCTATAGGCTTCATACAGTTTTACTATCCTTTCCAGTTCTTTCATGAACAGTAGCTTGAGCATGCCCTGGTACGTGTCCAAATCTGCCAGCTGGAAGAGTTCCCACTTTAAGATGTGGTCATATCTGCGAGTAGGAAGAAAAACACGTGTTCAGAAGAATTGCATAATTCATGGCGACCTTTAAGCAGGAGGACCCAAGTGGAATATAGTAAGTCCTGGTCATCAGAATCAAGAAGATGTCTGAATTGTCATTCGTCTCACTGTATATTTTCCACCACTGCTTTGTCCTTCAAGGGCCAGAACCTCCAGGTAAAATACTTAAAGGGTAACCAAACTTTTTTTTTTTTTTAAACGTAACATGTCAGAAGTTTTGATCGATGGGGGTCTAAGTGCTGAGACACCCACTGATCGCTAAAACAAAGCGGCACAGGAAAGCCGATCAGAAACTGAGCGGCTCAGTTGAGCGCTTCTACCGCTTCGTTTTAGCAATCGGTGGAGGTCTCAGTGCTCGGACCCTCACCGATCAAAACTTCTGACATGTCGCTATGATATGTTAACAGTTTTATGAAAGTTTAGTTACACTGTAAATTGCATTTTGTTTGGCGGCATCAGGGGTTTAATTATAGAGAACCGTATTATGTGCACATCGCGAATATACTTTTATTAGCCAAATTACTCCAGCTGCAATCAGGAACGATAAAAACGCAGAGGATGAGGGTGATTACAATTCCCTTTTCCTCTATAGATCATGGTCTATTGTCTGCCGATGGTACACAGGTTACTGTCAAATGAGTCAATGGACAGGAAAATCAAATTATACCTTGAGTTCACCTAATAAATACATTGGGAAATTCCTCACATTGCAATTACCTACTACTCAGGACAGTTACGTCTGGTAAACTGGAATGATAGGAGTCCCCAATTTGTCCTCTGTGTTATCTAGGTCAAATAAATGCTGGATTTGTTGCAGAAATGTCAGAGTGATAATCACTGAATGGGATGGTGTCTGCAGTAGGGTTGTCACAATACCAGAATTTGTACTTCGATACCGATACTTCGTGTAGTATAGCGATACTCAATACCAAAACTATACTTTGCCAACAACAGTAATAAAAAAAAGTTCTTCCATTTTTTGATGTGAGGCACGTGGTGTGATGAATTTTGAACCTCCATGTACCTCACATTAACAGTAATTAACCCCATCACGTTCCTCAGTCATAATGGCCAACATTGGGTTAATATGTAAGGTACATGATGGGGTTAATTACTATTAATTTTGAGGCACTTGGAGGTTCAAAATTCGTAATACCTCGTGCCTCATAATAATAAGTGAAAGCAGTTTTTTATTTTATAACAGCGTAAACATGAATGATGCTATAAATGTGTTATTACGGTCGCGACGATACCGAATGTGTATATTTTATGTATTGAGACTGTTTATTGTAAAAAAGGGTTTTTTGTATTTAAAGAGACTGTCTCCTACATAATCTGATCGGCGCTGTAATGTAGATCAGTGGTTTTTATTTTGAAAAATGATAATTTTTGAACAAGTTATGAGCTAGTTTAGATTTATGCTAATGAGTTTCTCAATGGACAACTGGGCGTGTTTTTACTTTTTACCAACTGGGTGTTGTACAGAGGAGTGTATGAGGCTGACCAATCAGTGACCAATCAGTGACCAATCAGTGTCCTGCACTTCTCATTGTTCCAGCCCAGCATGATCCACAGCACAGTGTGATTATGCAGTAAAAGAAGTAAACGCGCCCAGTTGCTAAAAACACAAGACACGCCCAGTTGGAAATGCGAGAAAACGCGTCCAGTTGTCCATTAGAAAGGCTCATTTGCATAAATATAAAATTGCTCATAACTTGGCCAAAAATTATCGTTTTTAAAAAAACAAAAAAAACAACACGTTACTGTTATCTACATTGCAGCGCCGATCACATGCAATAGGAGATAGGGATTTGATAATCTGGTGACAGAGCCTCTTTAACATTACCTATATATTTTTTTAACTTTTTTTTATATTTTTTAACTTTAATATACTGGCATATATCTATATACCAGTACATTAGCCTGTAGACCGATAGTACACAGGCAGTTGTTAAGACATACCTCAATATGCCCTAACAACAGGAAATAAGGTCAGACAGCCCGGAGGTCCTTCAATGGACCCTGGGCTGTCTGCCCATATTTGGTATGTCCCTCGATCGCTTCACAGGGATTCCCCATGACGCATCCAAAGATCATCCCCCTTATTTACCCCTTGAATGCTGCGGTGGTGGTCAGCTTTGATCAGGGGAATAGCGGCGGAGATGAGGTTTCTCTAATCTCTGCTGTCAGAGCGGGGCTGCGGCTGTGTAATACAGCCATTGCCCCGTTCCTGAGAAGTGCGCGCGGTCAGCATGAGGTAATGCGGCCAGTGCTGCACTAATGAGCATCGGAGCAGGCACGGAAGACAGAACGTGGGGGTGTTTTTCAGTGTGCGGCCGCCATGTTCTGTCTTCAGTGCCGGGGCTCATTAGTGCAGCGCTGGTCGCATCACATCATGCTGAACGCGCGCACACTTGTCAGGAATCAGGAGCGGGGCAGTGGCTGTATCACACAGCCGCAGCCCCGCTCTAACTACATGCATGTCTTACTATACTTAGCTGTGCGGCCGCACAGCCGAGTATCGGAATACATGAAATAACGGTATCAAGCCGATTGAGGGTGCACGGTATCAAAGTTTCGATGCATCGTGAATCTCTAGTCTGCAGCATGTCTATGGATTTCTGCAGGCCTCATTCAGATACATGGGACACTTGCAGAAATGTCTGCAATAAATCTGCCGCGTGTTGGCAGACATAACCGTGCCCATAGGAACAGACACTCAGCATTCCTGAGATCCTGAATAGCATATATATCTATTATGCTGCATTCCTCTTATTGCTCTGCCTGTCTAATTACCAACGTGCTTCTATTTATCTGTCTTTGTATCTTTTGTTATTATCATGCGGTTATGTAACTACAGTCTACGTGCCTTGTTGCCTCTTCAGACTCCTAGGTAAATGCATCTTCCATGACATGGGATAAATCAAAAGGTGATCACCAATATGCTGTAAACCCATCTTCCCTTTTGGATCCGATCCCAGGAAGAGACCTTATCTACCCGAGTCTCAAGAAAACATTTAATTTGAACACCCTGCTCTGAAGAGTCCAGAATTAAAAAAAAAAAAAAAAAAGAAAAGGCCACTTTCTTTCATAAACAGGCCACACCAACCCTACAGGTTGTGTGAGGTATTGCAACTCAGCCAAATTCACTTTAATAGACTCTAAGCTGCAATACCAGACACAACTCAGACAGTTGTGGCGCTGTTCTTGGCAGAAATGTTTTCCTAATACCTTTAAAAGGCTGTATTTTCAAAGGGTCCTTTGACAATAAACAAATCACAAAGTGTTCCCCTGGTGGGATCACCAGCGATCAGCTGTAATCTGTGGGGAAACCTGGCAGTTAATGTTAGATTTCCCTGCGGCGCCACCACAGACGAAATTAAGCATTACACAGTGTCCATTTATATCAATGTCTGTGGGATGCCGGACAGGACAGGTCCTCCAGAGACGCTCTTTGTAACTGTTCTCCACAAGAGATTAGATGTTTTTTTTACCAGACAACCCCTTTAAATTTCACAGGAAGTATTGCCTAATGTCAATAAGGAAGTTCATTTAGTGAAAGGATATTTGTTTAATGAAGGCTCTGTACACAAACCATGTCTGTTCTCCTACTATCCCAAAACATGCCCATGGCAAATCCTGTATACGTGTCCCGGGACTTCCTCACAATACGGCCAACTGCCCCCAAGCACAAAACGCATACCTCATTACCTTGCCAGTAACTAGACAAAAGAAAGGGAGGGGAGGGGGGTCTGTTTCCGGACATATAGCAGTACCCTGCAGTTCTATATGTATAACCTGACAGCAGTAACATATCTATACAAACTCTGCAGTCCAGAGCGCAGCTATAGCGTGTGCAGAGGTAGCAGTCGCACCCAGGCCCCGGAGCCTGAGGGGGCCCAAAGGACCCTCTACCCCATAAGTAGACCCCAGTATTATAAATAGCAAATTGTATGTGAGGGGCCCTGTTACAGATTTTGCATTGGGGCCCAAGAACTTCAAGTGCAGCTCTCTGTAAGAAACCAGCAGCTACTTAGCGGCCATACTTGCAGCCACAACGTATCCTACAGATGAGACACACACACACACACACACACACACACACACAGCTTAGATCACTTCTGAGACACACAGGGAGCCTGTAGAACGCATGTGCAGTCATATCAACAGCGCTGATGTGATATTAGAATTAAAAGGCACAGCCTCCTCACTTGGACTACAAATGTGCAATAATCTAACGGAGCCAATAACACCCTCATCATGTACACCCTATATAATGGAGGTTTCCCTTTAAAGAGAATTGCTTAATTACAGAAGTATCTGACTGCCTGCCCGTGGGGACGTGAGTGTCTAGAGAATAAGCAAGGAGCTTCATCTAAAATGGAAATCACTCGCACACGGCTATAATAACTACAATATAATAATTAGGTTCCCTTTAAAATGGAAGTAACTGACACATGTAAAGGCTATGTACATCTTTACACCCATTTTTGTTATTGGTCCAATGTATCTAAACTGAAACATTGTAAAGGGTCTGGATTAAATATATCCTCCTATGCAGACCTGTGTGTCTCCGAGGTAACAGACTACAAACACACCCTGTGTAGTCTGATCCTGCATCGTTGGCAAGTTGTTGGCTGCTGCAAAGCCTCATTTGCTCCGTTGGATGGATGAAAGGGGCTTAGAGGGGAAAGTCATGAAATAGCTGCAAAACTTTCAGCTGGTCAAAAAGTTTCCTGTTCTTTGCACAGCATTTTATTTTTTAGAGCAGCAGTTTTTGCTTCAGAACTGCTTTACTGTAACTGGGGACAGGGAGTCGTGGCCTTTATCAGCCAATTTTGAGGCTACGAGGAATGTACTTTGTCACCTGAACACATTATACACAAATATTTCATGCTCTCCTCTCAGCTCCATGTTCATCAATCTTGTGTATAGGTCACCGATGGACATACCGAGGTACAAAACACCCACATGACAGCCCGCATACACCCTGGGAGTGCTGACAAACTTCCCCTTTTAGCATTTGAATACATTTCAGTGGAAGGACAAGTAGAGCATAAAATATAAATTGCATACACTTAAACACATATGAAAAAATAAATAAAAAATCAATAAATACATTTTAAAGAGGTTCTCCGAGATGATATTGATGGTCTATCCAGATGGCAGCTCCACCGATTAGCTGAATGAAGGGGGTGTGGCGCACCTCTTCACTGTTTACCAGGCATAGCGCCATACATTTAGTTGTGGCTGTGCCTGGTACTGCAGTATAGTCCCTTGAATGGGACTGAACAGCAGTGAGCTGCAATACCGGGCATAGCCAGTACTAAATGTCTGGAGCTGTGCCTGGGAGTCAGACCCGCACCGATTTAAAATGTATGACCTATCCTAAGGAAAAACCATCAATATCACAGTCCCACAAAAACCTCTCATTCCAAAAAGTTATAAAAAAAATACAAAAGGTCAAGTGGATGGATTCATTATGATTAGCGGAAACATCTATTTAATAACAAATATCAGCCATTTCATTTATGGTTTGGCAGGAGGAACTGTAGGAGGAATTATGGGAGCTTTGTTTTTCTATGAACTATTCAAAGCAAAGTGGGATTAACTTCTGCCATAGCTCAGGCCCAAGAGTATAGATCAGGGATATCAAAATCTGAGCTACGAAGATAAAAGGCATGGTGCTCTGAAGGGCAAAGCAAGCTGACGATCTGTGGGGGCCGCCACACCAAAACCCCCACAGCTGACATGACACATTCCCTTTAAAGGAGTTCATTAGATTGTTTTTGGACATATTTAGCTGACAGGGAGGGGGTCTCTATCTACTTACTAAAGTGGAGAGCCATGTCTAGTGCAGCTTTTGTTCCTGGAGGACTGCAAGGATGCCCATTATCCACAATGGAGAGCTTGACATTCATTATGGTCTTGTTATGCATTGCTTTCCCTGTTGCGGTGCTTCCCAAAAAGCAGATATGGCGAGTTTCCAAAAACTAGAGCACCTACCCATGATCAAAAGGGGGGCGCACACAACTACAGTAGTATATAGCCTGCTATCAGTAGAGAAAAATCCCAGCATGCTCAGCAATCTATTACCCACAGCATGCCCTGTCCTGATTAGGTCCTATACTCACCCATAGTCCTACATGTATAAGCGGGACGTTTCTGGTTACACATGCAGCACGGATATTGTAATCATCAATGGGTTCCATCCAACAGAAACAATTCACAAAATACAGATCCAACAAACATACAAAGACCCAGAAATTGAAGGAACAGGAAGGGATTTATATGTGATAAAATAGCCGATAACTGGAAGATGGATGATTCTGTCATAGAATCTTATACTGCAGTTTTTTATGGCTTAGATCACCCTGACCTCATGCAAAATATAAAGCAAACTTACTTCACAGGGGCCCTGGCGTAGACTTGAAGCCAATCTGGGATCTCGGCCGTATGGTATGGATTGGCAGGGACTAGGAGCGCTTGGCTTCTTTCCACTTGCTGCGGCTGATAAGTTACAGGAGGAGGGAGGGGAGGGGGCTGGTCGTAACGGGGGATGCTGCAGGACAAACGAGCACATATATAATAAGAGCCCATCCATCTGTTGCTTTCATCCTAAAACATTTCCACCCTGAATGTATTTATACAGGGATGCAATAAACAGCCACGATAGATCCAGCGTTCGCATGCAAACGTCTTTCCTGGACGGCCCCATTTTAAGACCATAATGCGATTAGACAAAGTGCAGAACACTTATGTGGGACAACTGCATATAAAGCGATTCCATAATGGAATCACTCGCTATAGGAGCAGTAACGATCTGATAATAGAGCAGGGACTTATCTAAATGCAGAAAATGTTTGCACAGCTTCCCTGTTTGCTTTTACAACCTCCTATCTGTCTACATTTGTACCGGCAGAATACAGGCTGCCATGAACGGTGTGACCAGTGATCTGCGAATAGTATTTTGGGCAGTGCCCTGCTCTATTGGCACATCACTTCCATACACAAGCGCAGCTCCATCTGTGCTCCACAAGAGGTGAACCTACGATCTGACTGGCCAAAAAATGGCAAATGCCCCATGAATACCACACACAAAGCAATTTATCACCCCCAAGGTATATTTGTAAGTGCCTCATTGCTGTCACTGGTTCCTAATCCACTGATAGACATTTCCCCTAAAGGGTAACTAAAACTTTAAAAAAAAACTTCTGACATGTTAGTGTTTTGATCGGTGGGGGTCTGAGCACTGGGACCCCACCGATCACGAATGCGGAGGGGAGCACTGTGCCGCTTTGTTTCTGATCGGCTTTCCTCGCAGTGGCGTACGGGCTCAGTAGTAAGTCTATAAGACTGTACACTGCTCGCTCGACTTTTTCGAGGAAAGCCAGTCAGAAATTAAGCGGCACATCACTCACGCGAGCGCTTCTGCCGCTTTGTTTTAGCTATCTGTGGGGGTCTCAGCGCTCGGAAACCCACCGATCAAAACTTATGACATGTCAAAAGTTTACTTACCCTTTAAGTATTTTGAGGAGAATGAATACAATGTATTTACCTCGGTGCACAGGGATGCTTGTACTGGGCTTGTTTATTAATATGATCCACATAATAAACTCCAAATTCTGCCGACTCCACTCGCTCCCAGCCAGGGGGCAGTCCTTCCCTCTCCAGCGGGTGACTCCAATGTGTAGTGTTGGTATTGTGGTCAATGTAGTACTTTCGCCCCCGCATCGTCCAGTCCACCGACCACCCTCCTGGAAGGGGCATGTCTTCTGAGCTGTGACTTGTTAGGTTTCCTAATGAGGTTGCAGCGATCCGTCCGATACCTGACCCAGAATATAAAACACTGACGTTACTTTCCTGCTAGGACGATGCTGATCACACCGCTTGTATTACTATTAGAGTCTTATACACTTACAAGAATGTGGGACAAGGGAAATGTATGGCTTAAGAAGTTCATTCACCCGACCAGCAGTTTATAATATACACGGGAATGTAAAGTCGTATATGCCCCTCCCCGAGGAATCTGATTCCTGAAAGGGTCATTTCATACCAGAAGATGAGCACATCACTGTTGTTTTTGGAGAACAGTCAGATTTAAAGGTTACTGCAAAAGGAGCCTTAAAGGGAAACTACAAAAAAAAAAAAATGGCATCCCCTACCGCAGCTTTTCTTTTGTCTTAAATTGAAGCTCCAGATTTTTAGAGCTTCGATCAGCCATAAGATTAAAACCACCTGCCTAATATTGTGCGGCCGCCAAACGGCTCTGCCCCATTGATGTATGAACCCCACAAGATCTCTGAAAGTGTCCTGTGGTATCTGACACTAAGATGTTAGCAGCAGATCCTTTAAAAAGTGTCAGTCCAGTTATACTCTCCTGCCCAAACGAACATCGGCGTGGAGACGCTCCTTCACACTGAGCGGTACAGTTGTCCAGAGCATCACACTGCCTCCACCAGCTTCTCATAACGCATCCTGGTGCCATCTTCTGCCCAGGTAAGCAACGCACACGCGCCCGTCCATCCTCATGATGTAAAACGTGGCTCATCAGACTAGCCGGACCTTCTTCCATTGCTCCATGATCCAGTTCTGATGCTCTTATGCCCATTGTAGGCACTTTTGGTGATGAATAAGGGCACACTGACCGGTCTGGGGCTACACATCCTCATATACAACGAGCTGCGATGTTCTGCGTGTTGTGGCACCTTTCTATCTTTGCCAGCAGTAACTTTTTCAGCAATTTGTTCTACTGCGGGATCGGACCAGTCGGGCTAACCCGTTAGAAACAGCGCCACTTTAGCCATAGGCTGTGTCTGGTATTGCAGCTCAGCCCCATTAAAGTGAATGGGTTTACAGAAGCAATCTTACAGTAAACATTCGCAAAATGAAAGTAACATCCAGAAAGAAAAGGCTTTCCTCATTTCAAGGATACAGCACAGGTCTCTAGCTGGTTCACTTTAGACGACTATCCCTTGAATGACAGTAATTTGCAAACTTAAAGGGCTTTTCCACTAACCTGCGGGATGTCGGCCTGGTCCATGCAACATTCTCTGTACGTGATCGCCCCCGTGTTCATAGTATCTGTAGTCTTCGTGTGCACGGTCCCCAAGCTGGTTCCTCCTTTGTCCATCATAGCGGTGGTCTGAGAAGAACCTTGAGTTTGCATCCCCGTTCTCCAGAGCAGAATTCCCTTCCGTCAAGAAAGACTGTGAAGAGGATCCATATTCCCTAGGGACATCCCCCAGTCCCCGAACCAAATAGGATGGAGCAGAAAGTCTATTACTCTCCCTGCGCATAACCTCATGGTGCGGTCTTTGAACCGGAGTCCGCAAAAAACTTTGGTTTCTAGAAACCATCCCGTCCCCTGTGGCATTATACTGAGAAGGAGCCGGTTCTGCTGGCAGGATATCAGTCCGTCTTGGTATGGTTGGCCCATGGCGGATGAAAGAAGGCATCAGATCTGAAAGCAAGAACAAGGTTGTGAGGTTATTTCAGGTGTTTGCTTGAAGGACCTTTAGTTGAATTATAGTTACCCAGTCATGCATAGTGATATCACCCATGGGTGCATCTTTATGTCTTTACAGGCAGCAGGGTGGGGGAGGGGGTTTATGAAGTGCAGCCAGTAAGCCCTAGTTCATGTTGTGGGGGACCAATGGTGGCAGAAAAGTCAAATCAAAACTCTACAGACCAGCATTTCCCCTTTAAACAGTTGACTAGATTGTGCCCACAGACAGAGAGACTGATGTCCATTGCTGCCAAGTCAACAGGTGGTCAGACATCTATGTGTGGGCACATATCCATTGGTAGGGAGCAACCAGACTCACCCACACTTAGGACATAAACCCTGACCAGAGAGAGCTACTGAGAGGTCTGACTACCACATCAGAGGTTGATATTGTTGGACTACCCCTTTAAGAGTTAAAGCTGCAGACACATTCATTTATAATTAGCAAATCTCTAGAACTGCCTATTGTATTACATGGTTTAGTTGGAAATAAATAATGTTACTGAATCAACTATTTATCACTAAATTCTATAAAAATGTCACTGTTGAGATGGTTGCTGCTCCGTTCTAGCATTTCTTATGAAGTAGAGACTTTGTGCACTCTGCCATTACTTGGATAGCACAAAGTCGGTAATCTCTGAACTACTTCAAGTGCACGAGTTGCCATTGCATAGTTTAAATAACTTTCACGTTGGATGAAGCAATATCCACAAGCAGATTGTGGGTGAATGGACAGGCGGTGCGCTTGTAAATATTGAGTAATAAGAGCAGATCTCAGTTGTCAAAGCAAAATGGGTATTAACCCATAACGTTCCTCTAAATCCCAGAGAAGCTGATCCTTCAAAACTTCACTAGAACATGTGTGTGTGTATTAAATCTCTCCACCTTCAGAATTGGGTAACATGGGGCACGCTATTGATCAATGTCAGGTTTTCAGAAAAGTGATGGAAAGCTTTTAGAAATCAGTGAGTAAAGTTTACGGACTTAAAGGTAATTTTATTGGAGAAGTCTATTGTGAAACTGATGACTGCAATGGGAACATATGTGGCTTTGCAGCAGTAGAAAAGTGCAACGGCCAAGCCAATGACTTACAAGGAACGGTGGGTTGAAAGTGTCCCTAAAATATATTCCATACAACACCACAGTCTGGGCCGAGGCTTTGGAGATCACTGAAAACTCCACCCAAAGCTATAATAGAGGAGGCATGTGCGCCAC
Organism: Rhinoderma darwinii; assembly: GCF_050947455.1. Taxonomy (NCBI): domain Eukaryota; kingdom Metazoa; phylum Chordata; class Amphibia; order Anura; family Rhinodermatidae; genus Rhinoderma; species Rhinoderma darwinii. The sequence continues at coordinate 73,398,051 of NC_134698.1, read as the reverse complement.
TTTTCTCAGGTCTGGCACGCCGCCACATCGGGATGTGATCATTGACAAGAGAACACTGTAGTGTGAAAGTGATGGAAAGCTTGAGGACATTTGTCATTTCAGAGCCATCCTGCCACTTCCAGTAACCTTGGTGCACCGTATACTACAAAAAACAACAAGCCTCGCATATGAGGAGACTGCGCCAATTACCTGGTAACTAAGGACAAATCCCCATCATAAAGGAGGTCTCCCTCACCTTCACTACCGACACCCCCGTGTCACGTCACCATTTACTACAGACACCCCCGTGCCCACTCACCTTCACCACCGACACCCCCGTGCCCACTCACCTTCACCACCGACACCCCCGTGCCCACTCACCTTCACCACCGACACCCCCGTGCCCACTCACCTTCACCACCGACACCCCCGTGCCCACTCACCTTCACCACCATGCCCGCTCACCTTCACTACCGACACCCCAATGCCCGCTCACCTTCACTACCGTCACCCCCGTGCCCGCTCACCTTCACCACCAACACCCCCGTGCCCGCTCACTTTCACCACCGACACCCCCGTGCCCGCTCACCTTCACCACCGACACCCCCGTGCCCGCTCACCTTCCCCACCGTCACCCCCGTGCCCGCTCACCTTCCCCACCGTCACCCCCGTGCCCGCTCACCTTCCCCACCGTCACCCCCGTGCCCGCTCACCTTCACTACCGACACCCCCGTGCCCACTCACCTTCACTACCGACCCCGCTCACCTTTACTACCGACACCCCCGTGCCCGCTCACCTTCACTACCGACCCCTGATACCACTCATGCTCACTGCGGAGGACCTCAAAACCATTTGGCCTCACTGCAAACATCCGTCACCCCACTTACCCGCACTGTAGACACCCAAGACCCCTCCTACACCCACCCCCGTGCCCCCTCACCCATCCTACACCTACCCCCGTGCCCCCCTCACCCATCCCCATGCCCCCTCACCCATCCTACACCTACCCCCGTGCCCCCCTCACCCATCCTACACCCACCCCCGTGCCCCCTCACCCTCGCTATAAACTTGTGCTCTGGCACGTCCTGGATGTGCAGTATTTACCAGTGATCACACCCTCCATCACCCCGCACTGTCCCGCAGGAACTCATCCCGCTCCCTCTCTATGGAGACCCCATACTTGGATCGTATTTACACTGATCCCTCCAGCTCTGCCTCGACCCTTCCCCACCTCCTGGCGCTCTCCGCCCCCTCCTCCACTCCCCGGCCACTTACTCCGCAGCAGGGGAGACGTCTCCTTCTTCACGTACTTCCCCTGCACCTCGGAAGGTTTGGAAACTTCTTTCTTGGTTTTCTTCCTGGATAACATCCCCTCCCCGGGCTCCGCTATGCGGCGCGTCCCCTCATAGTGTCCGCTCTACGGCTGAAGAGTGACATGTCCTCCCCCATCTCCCCCGAGCGCCCTCTGCTGGCGGCACCAGGGACCGGCTCGTCCACATAACCCCTCAGCGCGTACTCGCCGCAGTGAGGAGCAGGTCCCTGGTCGTTTCGGGGAACGCCCTCACGTCACATGACCACAGCAAAGTTTCTCTCGAGCACCTCAGCATCATCAGTCAGCGACGTCATCAAATAGTTTCTTATTGGACAATGTGCAGCATCTTAGACCTGTCAGTCACTGTACAGAGCCCGCCTTGGGAGGAGTTACAGAATTACAGCGATACTGTCAGTTGTCGCCAGGTGGCGCTGTATGTGAATGTAGTGGTCGTTCAGCCTGTAATCTATGGGAGTTGGCAGTATTTACACACTAGGTGTCGCTGTTATCATATTGACGTCATGTACATTCCAGCTTCTAGTATATCAGAGCAGTGTATTATTGTTGCCGGGCGCGGTGGCGTGCGTCTGTAATCCCAGCTGCCTGGGAGGCTGAGGCTGTCGGATCACTTGAGTCCAGGAGTTCTGGTCTGCCCTGCGCTATGTCGATCGGGTGTCCGCACTAAGTTTGGTATCAATATGGTGACACTGGGGGAGCTCAGAGCCACCAGGTTGTCTAAGGAGGGGTGAACCGGCCCAGGCCGGAAACGGAGCAGGTCAAAACCCCCGTGCCGATCAGTAGTGGGTCCGCGCCTGTGAATAGTCAGTGTAGAGCAGCCTGGACAACACAGTGAGACACAGACTCTCTTTTTTTTTTTATTCCTGAAACATTGTTAATAATAAACCATGTTATAATAACCACTGGAGTGCAGCCACTTTATTTTAACTTTGCATACATATCAGTCCATTAGTCCAGCTCAAAGTAGACCTGACATTTATAAATAATATTCGTAATTATATATATACAAATTAGGTTATTACATTCTAAGGTGATAAGCCGTTGGGAGCGTGACTGCCTTCTACTGGTGAAAGTAAAAAGAAATTGGTGTTATTGCATGTCATTCTACATGCGGCCACACGAGGTTGCTAGACTCTAGAAAAAAAACAAACAAACAAACGCTATACAGAATTGAGCCTGCCAGGCACCCGTTGTTATGTGCGCATGTGAGGCAGTGAGTTCAAGCTGGGGATCAGCAGCAGTGGGGAAAGAAGTGACAAGAAGTGACTGACCCCAGAACAACATGAAGAACAGATTTAGTACCATAGATATCCGGGCTGTCATCTCAGAGCTCAGTGACAGGTGACAGGGGAAGGGGAGACGCTGACAGCCTCTTAAAGTGGCAGTACTCGGAATGAGTCCGTGTAATACATAGTGGTATCTGTCTATAGTGTATGATATGTGTGGTAACGGTATGCTCCTTATTTCATAGCCTCCTGGGGATGAGAGTGTACAATGTTTATGATGTGGATACGAAGACCTACCTCATTCGCCTGCAGAAGTAAGTGTACTCTAGTAATTCGCCGTATTAGAACACGTGCGGATGTATTTATTATATGCAGGGAGACCGTATATGGTCCTAAGCTTTCATTACTGGCTATACAATACCATATGTCATTTGTTTCCCTGGGTTTATACAAATAAAGTTTATTGAAGGAAGCCTGGATTGTAGGGCCTGCAGATAGGCAGTGATCTGCTCCTCCACGTCCCGTCTGTCCAGGAGAAGGTAGAAGGACATGGACGTGCTGAGTTTACACACCCTGTATTGTGGAGTCTGCACCTGTGGTCACGTGCAGCCCTGCTGTATGGGGCCTCTGTAGTATAGTGTGTTTATGAGCATTTTTTTTATTTTTTTGGGTGTATAACATCAAGCAGATATTTGTACAGTATGGGCACATATAAATCTATGGGTGTTGCATTACCGATCCTTAATATGGGTGCGTGCACGTGGCCTTACGCAAACCCTTATAAAATTACCCCCTGTGGACATCTAGAGGTAATGGAGGGTCCTGGGATATGCCATCGCTTTCTGATTGGTGGTAGTCCATCTGCTGGGACTGGTCCTGAGATTGACAGGTCTGTAGCGCTGCTTAAAGGGGTATCTCCCATCTCTGGCATTCATGGCATATCCACAAGATATGCCATAAATGTCCGATAGATGCGGGTCCCCCCTCTGTGGCGCCCTGAACCCCGTTCTACCTTCTGTCGCTGTTCTTCGGCCACTCACTGACTGAGGGGGTTGGGAGTATGGAAAGAGCTGGTCTACGTTGTTTCCATAGCTCCCAAGTTCCGTAACTCAGTGGCCAAGGACCAGCAACAACGGTTAAGGCAAGAATGGTGGTCAGGGGGGCCCGTTTTAGATATAGGTGGGACCAGTATCCTGTGGATATGCCAGAAATATATGAGCTAGGAATACCCCTTTAAGAGCTGCATCCCCTTCAAAGTTTTTCCCTGCACAGCGGCACTGTAGGAAAGGGGACGTAGCGCTACATAAAGGCCGATCATCAAGCGGGCAGGCGCTCATTCCTGATTATTGGCCTATGTGAACGGCTCGTTCGTCGTCTGATCGTATCTTTTATGAAGCCATAAAAATTGGATGTGCTGCCAACAATTTGGGGGAAACAATGTGCGCATCGGGTTTCAGGAGAAGGCAGCATGACGCGTCCCCCGCACAGAGTGGCTGTATTCCGTGTGTATGGCACTAAATGCAGATTTTCCCTAGCGACGGCCAGTAGTTGAGGATCGGGGCAGAGGTTCAGGAGCAGTTTTACAATGAAAGGAGACTGAATTGGTTAATAAAGTATATTGCAATATTTCTTGAAATCGGATTCCCTAGACATTAAAAAACAAAACAAAAAAAACCTAAAATGACAGTTCCCCTTTAAACAGAATATCCTTATTCACTGACAGCAAGCAGAGAATTATGTTAAGTTGCAGAACATTTTATAAACGAAAAATGAAATATTCTACCTACCTTTTATCTCCCCAGGCCTGACTTTAAAGCCGTGCTTCTCGTGGAGTCCGGCATCAGAATCCACACTACGGAATTTGAGTGGCCCAAGAACATGATGCCGTCTGGGTTCGCAATGAAGGTTTGATCAAAGAAAAATAATATCTTGCTGGTCATTTACTGTTCCCTTTTCTTATCTTCTGCACCCCAGTCTCATCTCTCCAGTCACTTTTGTACCCCAACTTAACTTACTACCCTGGAGGCATTTATTTCATACCAACCCTATGAGGTCTAAAAGAAATGTAAACCGCTGTAGGGATTATTGATCCCTATATATCCTGCAGCTGCATCCCCCTCCTCTCCTCCCTGTCTATTTATTGTATGGACCAGTATTTTTAGCAATGGAAACGGGGCTCTACTGCCTGCATCACTGGTCCTGTTCCCTGTATGTAATATCAGTCCCCTTCTCTACATCGTATATATCTTTAGTGATTGTTTTCCGCCGTCTCGACCGTTGTTCTTTCCATTTGATCACTTACAATGGACTCTGTATCCCAATATCATCCAGTGCCGGAAACATTTGAGATCCAGGAGACTGGTCAGTATTAATCAGCTCGGAGTGGACAGGATCGTGGACTTCCAGTTTGGTTCAGACGAAGCAGCTTATCATCTTATCGTTGAGCTGTATGACCGGGTAAGATGTCTATAATATGTGTATACCCCGTCTACAGTATATCTTAGGCTGACGGCCGCCCGCATTTTCGGCCGTGCTCCCGTAAAACACGAAAAACCGGACATGCTCCTCCATAATTCCAGGCACAGTTCTACAGCACGGATACCCATCTGTAGCGATACGGAAAGGTGTCTGCAGCCAATAGAACTGAATGGGACCGTAATTGCGGACCGTATTATGGTCCGGAATTATGTCTAATTTTTACGGTCGTGTGCATGGGGCCTTAACCGCACTGGATGGAAAGGTGTAGTCTACTACACTATTCCATACTTTAAAAAAAGATATACCAGGTACCCAGACGGAGGCCAAATGAACTCCGTTGGCCAATTTATTCATACATTTCTAGGAGGAATAACAGAGGAAATGCACAACATAGAATTCTAAGAAAATAATTGTTATTTTATGGGGAATACAAGTATTTACTAAAACAGACATGTCAGGAGAGGTGACAGGTTCTCTTTAAACATTAGGTTACCCTTCATTGTATCATTTTCTACTTGACTGGATATGAGATGGAATACCAGTCACTGCCCATGGACGAGAGTGGCGCTGTTCCTGTTATAAAATCAGACCTATTTTTCTGATCCTTAACGATCCCTTTAATTTGGTTTTCCCAGGGGAACATCGTCCTCACGGACCACGAGTATCTCATCTTGAACATTCTTCGGTTTCGCACAGATGAGGCTGATGATGTAAAGTTTGCAGTTCGAGAACATTACCCTGTGGATAACGCCAAAGCCCGTGAACCTCTACTCACTATGGAGAGGTGAGGTCTACCCGGATAATTATATTACTGATTTTATTACTGATTTTATTATTACATACAGCAGCCTCCTGGTAAGTTTATATTATTATTATTATTATTTTCACATGGATTTAAAACGGAACGACTGCGACTCCTTTAATCCCTTAATGACCGGGCCTGAAAAGACCTTAATGACCAGCTACATTTTTCCGTTTTTGCCTCTCTGCGTTTCAGCAGCCATAACTTTTTTATTTTTTCATTGACGTGGCTGTATGAGGCCTTGTTTTATGCGAGAGAAATAGTATTTTATTTTTCCCACAGTTTGGGGGTAAAAATTTATTTTTTTACGCCGTCATTATAGGAAAAAGCGATTCTCGGAATAGTTTTTTTTGTTTATTTTTTATCCCGTTCACGTTTCACGCTAAATAACCCGTAGATTAATTCTTCAGGTTATTACGGTCGTGTAGATACCTAATATGCGCAGGTTTTTTGTTTTTATTTAGTGTAGGGGCAATAAAATTTATTTAATGCAAAATAAAGACTCTTTTTGGCACTTTTTTTATTTATTTACTTGTTTTGTTACTTTTTTTTTTTTAATCCCATCAAGGGATAACAACTTTATTTGTAACTTTATTTTTTACTTGTAATGTATTAGCATACTTCTGTACGCTAATACATTACACTGTGTCACTATGACACAGGCTGCTGATCGGGCAGCACATAGTGTGCCCGAACAGCAGGCACACGGAACAGACAGCCCTGGGGTCCTTTGTAGGTCCCCAGGACTGACTGCAGAGGAATTCCCCGGTGTTTGATCGCATCACTGGAATCCCGGTGATGCGATCAAAGAGGGAAATTCCCTTTGATCATGCCGCGGTCACGGACCGCGGTAATCAAAGGGTTACACAGCTGGGGTCCGAATGTTTGCCGACCCCAGCTGTGTTCAGGAGGCTGCTCTAAGATCAGGAGCGGTTAGTAACAGCTCCTGCTTAGAGGATGAGTGCTCACACGAGCGCTCATCAGCCTGATCTGCAGCGACGCCAAAAGACGTCTCTGTAGATTAAGCACCCGCACCGCCTGACGTCAAAAGACAGTGGGCGGTCGGGAAGGTGTTAATCATCTAGAGTCCGAATCCACGACGCCCCACCGATAACTTTTGACATCTTACCGTAACATTTAAAATATTTTTAAACTGGATTTCCCCTTTAAGCCCTAAAGGAGATATAGGCATATTATTATTTTTTTTATTATATTCTTAATTCCCCCTTTATTGCTCTACCTATTGACTTTTGGGGTCATATAACTTTTTTTTATTTTACCTGATTAATCCTTTTTTGATCAGATTGAAAGAAATTATAGAAAATGCTCAAAAGGGGGATCAGCTGAAGAGGATCCTTAATCCGCATCTACGTAAGTAGCTTTACAGCCTTTAGTAATGGGTTGACGCGGCAAGAACCGGACTGTAACGCGCTCTTGTTTTTTATACAGCATATGGCGCTACCCTTATAGAGCATTGCCTGATTAAATCTGGGTTGTCCAGCAACGTCAAGGTCGACCAGCTGACAGGGGACACAGGTCAGTGACTGATTAATAGGGCTTACTCGCCTTATAAATGCTGATGTTCCTATAAGCAGGGCCGGCCTTAGGGTGTGCGGTGTCAATAAGGGCCTCTGATAGCCCGGGACCAGTAGTCACTGTATGACGCTATTTGAGTGCTGTATGATGGTAGTATTTGAGCAACATATGGCTGTATTATTTGAGCTCTGTGCGGTGGTATTTGAGCTCTGTGTGGTGGTATTTGAGCGCTGTGCGGTGGTATTTGAGCGCTGCGTGGTGGTATTTGAGCGCTGTGCGGTGGTATTTGAGCGCTGCGTGGTGGTATTTGAGCGCTGTGTGGTGGTATTTGAGCGCTGTGTGGTGGTATTTGAGCGTTGTGTGGTGGTATTTGAGCGCTGTGTGGTGGTATTTGAGCGTTGTGTGGTGGTATTTGAGCGTTGTGTGGTGGTATTTGAGCGCTGTGTGGTGGTATTTGAGCGTTGTGTGGTGGTATTTGAGCGTTGTGTGGTGGTATTTGAGCGTTGTGTGGTGGTATTTGAGCGTTGTGTGGTGGTATTTGAGCTCTGTGTGGTGGTATTTGAGCGCTGCGTGGTGGTATTTGAGCGTTGTGTGGTGGTATTTGAGCGCTGCGTGGTGGTATTTGAGCGTTGTGTGGTGGTATTTGAGCGTTGTGTGGTGGTATTTGAGCGTTGTGTGGTGGTATTTGAGCTCTGCGTGGTGGTATTTGAGCTCTGTGTGGTGGTATTTGAGCGTTGTGTGGTGGTATTTGAGCGCTGCGTGGTGGTATTTGAGCGTTGTGTGGTGGTATTTGAGCGTTGTGTGGTGGTATTTGAGCGTTGTGTGGTGGTATTTGAGCTCTGTGCGGTGGTATTTGAGCTCTGCGTGGTGGTATTTGAGCTCTGTGTGGTGGTATTTGAGCTCTGTGTGGTGGTATTTGAGCGCTGTGTGGTGGTATTTGAGCGCTGTGCGGTGGTATTTGAGCGTTGTGTGGTGGTATTTGAGCTCTGCGTGGTGGTATTTGAGCTCTGTGTGGTGGTATTTGAGCGTTGTGTGGTGGTATTTGAGCGCTGCGTGGTGGTATTTGAGCGCTGCGTGGTGGTATTTGAGCGTTGTGTGGTGGTATTTGAGCGTTGTGTGGTGGTATTTGAGCGTTGTGTGGTGGTATTTGAGCTCTGTGCGGTGGTATTTGAGCTCTGCGTGGTGGTATTTGAGCTCTGTGTGGTGGTATTTGAGCGCTGTGTGGTGGTATTTGAGCGCTGCGTGGTGGTATTTGAGCGTTGTGTGGTGGTATTTGAGCGTTGTGTGGTGGTATTTGAGCGTTGTGTGGTGGTATTTGAGCTCTGTGCGGTGGTATTTGAGCTCTGCGTGGTGGTATTTGAGCTCTGTGTGGTGGTATTTGAGCTCTGTGTGGTGGTATTTGAGCTCTGCGTGGTGGTATTTGAGCTCTGCGTGGTGGTATTTGAGCGCTGTGTGGTGGTATTTGAGCGTTGTGTGGTGGTATTTGAGCGCTGTGTGGTGGTATTTGAGCGTTGTGTGGTGGTATTTGAGCGTTGTGTGGTGGTATTTGAGCGCTGTGTGGTGGTATTTGAGCGTTGTGTGGTGGTATTTGAGCGCTGTGTGGTGGTATTTGAGCGCTGCGTGGTGGTATTTGAGCTCTGTGGTGGTATTTGAGCTCTGTGTGGTGGTATTTGAGCTCTGTGTGGTGGTATTTGAGCGCTGTGTGGTGGTATTTGAGCGTTGTGTGGTGGTATTTGAGTTCTGTGCGGTGGTATTTGAGCGTTGTGTGGTGGTATTTGAGCGCTGTGTGGTGGTATTTGAGCGTTGTGTGGTGGTATTTGAGTGCTGTGTGGTGGTATTTGAGCTCTGCGCGGTGGTATTTGAGCGCTGTGCGGTGGTATTTGAGCGCTGTGTGGTGGTATTTGAGCGTTGTGTGGTGGTATTTGAGCGCTGTGTGGTGGTATTTGAGCGTTGTGTGGTGGTATTTGAGCGCTGCGTGGTGGTATTTGAGCTCTGCGTGGTGGTATTTGAGCTCTGCGTGGTGGTATTTGAGCGCTGTGTGGTGGTATTTGAGCGTTGTGTGGTGGTATTTGAGCGTTGTGTGGTGGTATTTGAGCGTTGCGTGGTGGTATTTGAGCTCTGTGGTGGTATTTGAGCTCTGTGTGGTGGTATTTGAGCGTTGCGTGGTGGTATTTGAGCTCTGTGGTGGTATTTGAGCTCTGTGTGGTGGTATTTGAGCGCTGCGTGGTGGTATTTGAGCGCTGTGTGGTGGTATTTGAGCGTTGTGTGGTGGTATTTGAGCGCTGCGTGGTGGTATTTGAGCGTTGTGTGGTGGTATTTGAGCGCTGTGTGGTGGTATTTGAGCGCTGCGTGGTGGTATTTGAGCTCTGTGTGGTGGTATTTGAGCTCTGTGTGGTGGTATTTGAGCGCTGTGTGGTGGTATTTGAGCGTTGTGTGGTGGTATTTGAGCTCTGTGTGGTGGTATTTGAGCTCTGTGTGGTGGTATTTGAGCGCTGTGTGGTGGTATTTGAGCGTTGTGTGGTGGTATTTGAGCTCTGTGTGGTGGTATTTGAGCGCTGTGTGGTGGTATTTGAGCGTTGTGTGGTGGTATTTGAGCTCTGTGTGGTGGTATTTGAGCGCTGTGTGGTGGTATTTGAGCTCTGTGTGGTGGTATTTGAGCGCTGTGTGGTGGTATTTGAGCGCTGTGTGGTGGTATTTGAGCGTTGTGTGGTGGTATTTGAGCTCTGTGTGGTGGTATTTGAGCTCTGTGTGGTGGTATTTGAGCGTTGTGTGGTGGTATTTGAGCTCTGTGTGGTGGTATTTGAGCTCTGTGTGGTGGTATTTGAGCGCTGTGTGGTGGTATTTGAGCTCTGTGTGGTGGTATTTGAGCTCTGTGTGGTGGTATTTGAGCGCTGTGCGGTGGTATTTGAGCGTTGCGTGGTGGTATTTGAGCGCTGCGTGGTGGTATTTTATTTCCTGTATGACATTACATCATGGTGGGAGGGCAGGCCAGCAGAAGGTACCGCACAGGCCATCCAATATAAGGTCAGCGCTGCCTATAGAAAACACGTCTGTTCCTTTGCAATATTTTGTTCGCTTTTTTTGGTTGTTATTTTCACCGTCCCCGTGCACTTTATTTTATTTGCAATGAATTCTACAACTCTGTGTCTTTGCTATTTATTTCTAGAATTGGAAAAAGTGCATTCGGCTTTAAAGAAGGCGGAGGAATATATGGACGATACGCTGCATTTTAAGGGAAAGGTAAGAAGTTATTATTTTCAGTGTTTGCCTCAGACCAGAAGTGTTTTTTCTGGGGTCCCCTTTTCTGTGTCTGGTGTCAGCCCGACCATACACATTAGATAAAAGCCGGCCGAACCCCAACACTTCACAGTTACACGTAACTTAATTTGGGGGATTTATTGATCAGTATTATTACTCATTGTCAGCATTGTTGTATTAGTCTAGATAAGGGGGAGTTAATTAGTTTTCATAGGGTCCGCTCACCTGGGTCGAGCTGAACACCAACAGTAAAGGTGGCGTCTTGTAAATGTCTAGGAAACGGTAGAAATATTTACATCAAGATTTATTATTATTTGTTAGAGAGAAAACCAAACCCCTAAACTCATTCAGACCCCTAAGATAATTTATACCCCAGACCCCCCATAAAAAAGAAGAATCTCCACCTCCGGGTCCTCCTCACATTTTTTTTGTATATCTTACAGGGCTACATCATCCAGAAAAGAGAGAAAAAGCCGAGCCTGGAGCCGGAGAAACCTTCTATAGATATTCTGACGTGAGCATAGAACATCCATCCATATATCTGTACTACTGACCACTAGCCATCTCCCTTCAGTGGTTGTGATACTACAATTCCCAGCATGCCCTGACAGCTGCATGCTATCACTACACGCTGGGTGTTGTAGTTTCATAGCTGTTAGAGTCCTACAGCTACAGATGGGTATTAAAGGGGTTCTCCGGGGGATTTTACATTGATGGCCTATTCATCAATATCAAGTCAGCGGTGGTCGGACCCGGCACCTCCGCCAATCAGCTGACTAAAGGGGCCACAGCAACGATTTCTTCAGTGTTTACCCGGCACGTACACATCGGTAGTGGCTGTGCCTTGGATCGCAGCTCAGTCCCGTTCGCTTGAATGGGACCAGAACTGCAATCCCAGGCACAGCCGCTCCAGATGGGAATGGCGTGGTAAGCTATGAAGACGCCACAGCGCTTTCCACTGCAGCCCCTTCAGTCAGCTGATTGGTGGGGTGTCGGGAGTCAGACCCCCACCAATCTGATATCGATGACCTATCCTAAGGATAGGCCATCAGTATAAAATGCCCGGAGAACCCCTTTAACAGCAATCTGTATTGTAAAGTATATGTGTGTAATGGAGCAATACCTACACTATAGCAGCCAATCAGATTACACCCTCATAGCACAAATTGGGGAATTCAAATTGCACTCTGATGGGTTGTTATGGACATCGCCGCCGCGTCTTCTTTGCACTAGATTTTATAATCCCTATGTATTAACAGGCGTCTTGCATCCGGCATTGTGGAAAGTTATTGCTGTTTTATATTTTTTTTTAGGTACGAGGAATTTCACCCGTTTCTCTTCACGCAGCATGAAAACTTCTCGTATGTGGAATTCGATACTTTTGATAAGGTGCGTCCACATGATGTGTATCGCATGATGTATCTGAGCCGTACCTTCCTGCTATTTGCTACATGACGGAGTAATGAGGGGGTCAATATCCAATGTTTCACCTCTGTGGGCATTACTTTTTCGGATTTATAGTACGTGGGCCCTTTACCGTCCTCGATTAGCAAGACAAATGGATTGGATAATTTTCACCAAGGGTGTGGGTACCATTTTCTAATACCTGGTAAAACCTCCACGGAGCTCCCCCCTCTATAGACGCTGCACCATCTGCAAGAAAAGATCAAACAAAGGAAATGATTGGGTGGGGGAATGAACACTGGGTCCTGCTGCCCTTGGTGGTCAGTGGAGGGGTGGTGGAACACAGAGGTGGGCTGCATTATGATCTTTGCAGTGAAGCCGCCTTTATGTTGCCCCCAATTTGATCCACAGCCTTTCTTCGGTATTGAATTCCATATTTACATGGGGCTCATTTATACATGGATTTGATTTGATTTCTTTAATAAAATCTTGTTTCTTTATAAGGCTGTTGACGAATTTTACTCCAAACTGGAAGGTCAGAAGATCGATCTAAAAGCCCTGCACCAGGTACGTGTCATTCCTATGAACCAGCATCCGATAGTCCAGAAATTCTGAAAGTCCACACAGAACTTTTTACATCCGCTTCTTCACTTTTCCTTCCCCTTCTCCCAACAGGAGAAACAAGCATTGAAGAAATTGGACAACGTGCGTAAAGACCACGAGGAGCGGCTGGAATCTCTGCATTGTGCTCAGGTACGTGCGTCTTCGTGGCATCGGTGTGGGGGAGGGGTGCCTGACATCTCATCTTATATCTCATAAACTTGTAGGAAATTGACAAAGCGAAAGGCGAGCTCATTGAAATGAACCTGGACATTGTGGATCGTGCCGTGCAAGTCGTACGTAGCGCTTTGGCCAATCAGATCGACTGGACGGAGATTGGGCTCATCGTGAAGGAGGCGCAGGCTGAGGGAGACCCAGTTGCCCTCGCAATCAAAGAACTCAAACTACAGAAAAATCATATCACCATGCTGTTGAAGTAAGCGCTTTGTAATGTATATACTACTAAGGCCCTGTTCACACCTGCGTTGCTGCTTTCTGTTGTTCTGCTCCGTCAGAGAAGCAGAAAAAGGGAAAACCACAGGCGACGGTTCCGTTGCAGCACCGACGCCACTGGCGGCAGACAGAACCCATTGACTTTAAAGGGTTCCGTCAGGGTGTCCGTGGTTATACCAGAAACCATAGAATAGCATGCTGCGCTATAGTTTCCGGTAACCTCTGCCGGATCTGTGACGGAGGCCCCCAACAGAGCCTTACTGATCACCGACGGTAGAAGAGTACGCTCATCCTGCTGATTGCCCGGGCATATGGTAAGTGTGCCCGTTCAATCAGAAGCAGAAGGCAATGGCTGTAATACACAGCCCCTCTCTAATCCGAGGAACCTATGATATCCGCCGTTGACCTTTTGAATGCCGCGATCGACGCTGATTGCAGCATTTTAAAGGGAAAGCGTGAGAGGGATTCCCCTTTGATCGCATCACAGGGAATCCTTGTGATGCGATGGAGGTCCATATAAGATAGGGACAGACAGCCTAGGGTACATTGAAGAACCTCCGGACTGTCTGACCACATTTCCTGTTGTTATGGCACCCTATGGGATTTAAAAAATAAATAAATAAATAAAAGTATAAAAAAGTAAAGTTAAAGTAAAAAATACACATAGCTGGGCATTTTTTTTACAATAAATATACTTTATTCAATATAAGTCCCATAACATAAAATAATATACCCTTTTTAGTATCGTAAGAATTTGCAGAATAAATTTATAGCATCATTTATGATTGGTGTATAATGTAAAAAAAATATCAAATGAAGACTGCAGCAGAACTTTTTTTTCTGCATTTTTGACTAAATAAAAATTAATATAAATGAAACGCTATTGTATACGTCCAGCAGCGCGGTTATTGCCCCTGTGTCCATAGCATCAATGAAGGTGGAGGGGTCAAGGCTGCAGCCCAATAGGGAATTAGTAGGGACTTGATTTCTTTTTTTGATTGACCCTTGTAGTCAGATTATTAACAGGACCATATTTATTGATCTATATGTAGAAACCCGTACACTCTATCCGAAGAAGAAGAAGATGAGGAAGAAGAAGAGAAACCGCAAATTGATGAGCCAAAAGGAAAGAAGAAAAAGGGCAAAAAAAAACAGCAACCAAAGAAAACACAGAAGAACAAACCTACGCTGGTGGATGTGGACCTCAGCTTGTCTGCCTACGCCAACGCCAAAAAGTGAGATCCTATGGAATGGCTTTTATTCAATACTGCCCCTAGAGGCCGAATGTATGTTAGAATACTGCCCCTAGAGGCCGAATGTATGTTAGAATACTGCCCCTAGAGGCTGAATGTATGTTAGAATACTGCCCCTAGAGGCTGAATGTATGTTAGAATACTGCCAGTGATATAAAACTTTTCACAACAATAAAAACCCTTCCGTCAGATCTTATGTCCTCTTCTGATTTATGTATTTGCAGGTATTATGATCACAAGAGACATGCGGCCAAAAAAACTCAGAAAACCGTGGAAGCGGCAGAAAAGGTAAAGTCTATACCCAGATGTCATACAGGTTTCCATTGGGGGTTTGGTTAATACCTGATTGTTCAATCTGATTGGAATTGCTCCGGACTATGTCATAAATTGGGATTAAAGAGCTCACACTTTATAGATGTGAATACGTATATTTTTATGTTCCAGGCATTCAAGTCCGCAGAAAAGAAGACCAAACAGACGCTGAAAGAGGTGCAGACTGTCAGCACTATTCAGAAAGCCAGGAAGGTGTACTGGTGAGATCACTGACCTATTAAAGGGGCTTTGCTACAAAACTCATGTATCCCCTATCCACAGGATAAGGAATACATGTGTAATCGCTGGGGGTCCAACCTCTGGGACCCCCAGCGATGAGGAGAATGGGGGATCGAAAGTCCCATAGAGATGAATGGTCGAGCAATCGCACCTGCACTACATCACATGGAGCGCTTCGTGGGACTTGTGCTCCCCCGTTCTCATCGCTGGGGGTTCTCCCGATTTCATGACAAATAAGTGTCCCAGAGTCCGTGAGACAGTCCTTGATTCTTGGCACTATCCCAGAATACAACATATCAGTGATCTCTTCTGACTGCGGTAGAGATGGCGGTATGTAGGTTCCTGTTGGAGTGGGGAGCAGTGCAGGACCATGAAGGAGATAACGGAGCAGATTTATTAATACTGAAGTTATGGACAGTGTCAACTTAGACCAGGCAGTCAGAACATGCGCCAAACTTATCACAGTGCGGCATGTTTGTATGATAAATTTGGCGCACTTGCTGGACATTCACTCTTCTTTATATCACGTCTTGTTTGGCTTAGTTTATGCCAGTGTTTTGCACCAAAATTTTGGCGCCTTGCTGTGCCTTTAAGACACCTCTTTTCACTAGGCCACACCCCTTTGCTGCCGCAGTGCGGCACCGTGTCTAGTGTGGAGTGCGCAGCGTGTACACGAGAATTCTGCCGCATTTTGAATCGTAAATCTGCCGCGATGTCTGTATTCTAGTCGCACGGTGGCAGGGACATTTGTTTGCGCGCGGTTCTGGCGTTTCTTGCGCGGCAGCTCTTGTACGTTTGGAGGTTTATTTGTTGGTTTTTTTTCATCAGGTTTGAGAAATTCCTGTGGTTTATCAGCTCTGAAAATTACCTGGTGATCGCTGGAAGAGACCAGCAACAGAACGAGATGATTGTGAAGCGATACCTGCGGCCCGGTCAGCACCCGCTCACCTATTACTTAGTCTGTACATATATAATACATGTATATACAGTATTGGTCCAGCATTATGGGACCTGATAGGTTCTGGATTTCCATATATTCAGGGTTGCTAGGCAACAGGATCGGATCATCATTGGTGCTGTTGGAGCTCCGGACCCCTTCTTACTGCCCACCAAAAAAATTTTTGTTCACGCCAGTGAGAGTTGAAGGGTCCTTATACGAGGAGCGCTGATCAGTAATGTGTGGGGATGAATGATTGTTACTCCGATCGCTCGTCCCCATACATTTCCATTATGTCGGCAGCGCGTCTCCCAGGGCAATGATCAGGAATGAGCGCTCGTTTGCCCAATCATTGGCCCTCGTAACACCGCACCGATCAGCTGTTGCAGTTGCCTCACTTGAATAGGAGCAGTACTGCAGCTTATACTGTGGCCGGAGTCATCTGCTTCCGGCACCGACCACTGCATAACATCCAGTGCTGATCGGTGCGGAGTCTGGGTGTCGGACCCCCACCGATCATATACTGTGGATAGGTCATCAGTATGAAAAACCGCCCCGAGCCCAGACAAACCCTTTACCTCAGCGTCTGTTAGAGGAGGGGGTGGATATGTTGCGGACAGCACTGAGGGTTAAGGGTTGAGCCACAGAGAGGGGAGTGGAAGATCCGCTGCTGTGAGGAGAGAATGTGTGTGTAATATATTATTTCTTTTATATATATATTACACTGTAATGTTTTGTGCCTGATAATACAATGACTGGTGTTTCTATGTCTCTATAGGTGACATATACGTGCATGCTGACCTGCACGGTGCCACCAGCTGCATCATTAAAAATCTCACAGGTAACAAACTACACCGAGATCTCATGATCTTATCCTTTTTATTGCATTAATATACAATTATTATACAATTAGAGGAAGTTCTTCATATTCTAAGATTTAGGAAATAATAACTTAAAGGGGTATTTCAGCCATAGACCTTTATGGTATCTCCATAGGATCGGTAGGGGTCCCCATGCAGCCATCTCTCCTTAGCTTCACGTCCTCCTAGGGGCCATATTTATAGCACTTGTAATGTAAGACTTAGGGTTCCTCACCTTTTAGGACTCCCACCTATCAGACACTTTACAGATATATAGCACATATTACTGTGAAAAAAAAGCTGGCAAATACAATTGACTTCTATTCTTTACAGGGAAACCACATATTCAATTACAAGTGTTACATATATATATATTATATATCATTTTTTTATCATTGTGTAACCTGAGTGCATCCGACCTATTTTAATAATGTGTTTTTACATAGGCGAGCCAGTGCCACCCCGCACCCTGACTGAAGCTGGCACTATGGCCGTGTGCTATAGTGCTGCTTGGGATGCCCGTGTTATTACCAGCGCCTGGTGGGTCAATCATAATCAGGTATTGTACTACTGAATGAACCTGCTTTATGGCAATGCTGGAGAAATACCCTGACGTCATATCTTCCTACCATCCCTTATTCAGGTGTCCAAGACGGCTCCAACAGGAGAGTACCTGACGACCGGCAGCTTTATGATCAGAGGTAAGGAGGTCACGTCCCCTTCAGGCGCTGCATAAGGGATTAGACATATTGTCGGCCTTACATCTGTGATATCAGCAGCCTCTAAGAATCTGATAGAATCTATTAAGATCGCTTCTGTCTACATTGTCTGCACTGTGACACTTATATCTGGAACCTTCCATTTAGGAAAAAAGAATTTCCTTCCACCCTCTTACTTGATGATGGGATTTGGGTTTCTGTTTAAGGTTTGTATTTCCGGACCGGGGAATTGTACTATTAACAAGTCAAGATTAATTTTTAATTTTATTACTTCTTTTTGTTGTGTATCTACTGGTTTATAACCTTTGTCCAGTAGGGGGCAGCACTTAGTGGGTTATTTGTAACTAGTTCATGTAAGGATTCTATTTGGGCTGTTACACAATGCAGCTGCTATTGAGGACATGACCTTTTCTTTCAGGTGGACGAGCCTTGTGTTTGGAGACATAAAGGAGAGCGCAAGGTCAAAGTACAGGATGAGGATCTGGAAAGTGTTACAAGTCGTAATACAGAGCTGGCTGCGGAAGAAAATGAACCATTGGGTGAGGCAGTGTTGAAAAGTAAATACGTCACATATAAATATATAGTATAATGTTTAGTGCCATCTAATGCCGACAGGAGGTATTACACTTGTCTTTAATAGAATCCCTTAGCAGATATGCGCCATCTACTGCACAGAGGCGGTGTTACGCTTGAAATCTGCTCTTTTTATTCATTGTAATTGCATTTATAAATTTGTAGTATTCAGAAATTCATCATCATTGGACAGTTTGTCATGATTGTAGAATTTGGAAAGTCATTTTTATTTTATTTTTCAACTCCAGAAGCTCTAGAGGAGGACACAGATGGCAGCAGTGAAGACGATGAAGGGGACAGACCACAGAACAACAAGGATGTTGTTGAGCCTAATTCAGAGGACATCAATGATGATCCCAGACATGGACACGTCTCGGAGGATGTGCACTCTGATGAAGACAGCGACGCCGCGAGCTCACATTCTACAGAAAATATTGCCACAGTGAAAGAAGAAGAAGAAGAAGAGGAGGAGGAGGAGGAAGAAGAAGAAGAAGAAGGGGGAATGGACTACCCTGATACCTCCATAGACCTGTCCCATCTTCAGACAAAGAGGTACTGCAGCTTTTTATAGGGCTTCATGGACACCGGCTCTATTATTAGATTAGTATTCTATGTATTACATTATTGTTTGACTGGTCAAATGGGATACTCGATTCTTCTAACCCCTGGTGTAACTTTCTAATACGACACAGGACGCTGAACAGAGCAGCTGTAGCACAACCTGGAGACTCCGCAGCGGTGGTGAGATTTGTTTATTGCATAATATCTATAAATTCAATGTATTGTTTGTTTTTTTTTGTAATTGTGACTCTTTCTCCACTTTCCCCCATTAGAATGACAAGTCAGTGGGTCGGAAACATTTATCTGCTAAAGAGAGACGGTAAGGGATGAATATGGGTTAATGTGTGTAGGGAATAGTAACGCCCAGTTGTTTATACATGCGTTACCTGGAGGAATAACAGAGGAACAGCACAATCCAGAGTTCTTTTAAAAGTTGCTCCAGTATTGTTATTTTATGGGAGAGACAATAATTTATCAAAAGAGACAAGTCCGGAGGGCAGATTGGTCCTTTTTTAAGTGAGGTAAAGGAGGATCAACCCCTAATCCGGTATATTGACACTTTTTTTTAATGAGAAATGGACTTTAACGTGTAACTAAACTTTCATAAAACTTTTGACATGTCATAGTGACATGTCAGAAGTTTTGTTCATCGCTGGGGGTCCGGGCACTGAGATCCCCAATATCGCTAAAACGCTGAGGCCGGGTTCACGTGTTTTCGTAAATACTGCGGATCTTCAGCAACGGATTTCACTGTGGAGAATCAGCAGCAGAATACAGCAGCAGCAGAGTGGACGAGCTTTGAACAAATCTCATCCACACGCCGCGTAGAAAAACGTTCATAAATGAAACTTCATCCTGGGAGGCCGGGCTCCAGGACGTCAGAGGGACGCGTCGCCATGGCTACAGGGATTTTTTGTTTTGTTTACCTGCAATTTCTGTTGAGCCTCTGCACCCCGTGCTCAACAGAAAGCCCAGCAGAGCCAATGCGGCCGAGCACTCACCTGAGCGCTGCTGCTGCGATTTAGCGATCGGTGGGGGTCTCCGTGCTCGGATCCCCAATTTAAGTAAGGACTAGGATACATTTTTCAACCTTCCTACGTCCTTGAAGTTAAACATGCTGAGCTGGTGTCATTGTTCCATTAGATACAATTGTAAGAATATTTTCTTGTTTTTCACTGTGAATGAAAAAAAATTGTATTTGGGGCCTCCGAAATTTGTTCTGTTTTTTATTAATTCTCTTTTTTTTTTTTCAGTGAAATGAAGAAAAAAAAGAAGCCAGATGATTTTGAAGAAACCAAGCCAGTGGAAAATGCAGAGAAAGCCGAGGTGGCCGTACCCCAGAGTGCACCACAAGGGGGCGCAGTGCCACAACCATTGAAAAGAGGACAAAAGGTGCTGACTCGTGACATGTATAATGTTTCCTATCCGTACTGCGGGTGCTTCTGCCCGCTGCTTGATGACGTTCGTTAGATGGGTCACATATTGGTTATTACAGCTTTCTCGGACACTTGAATAGCAAATTGTCTCTAGTTCCACATCGATCTATTCCTTACTTTTAAAGGGAATGTGTCGCTAGAAATTATTATATATTTTTTTTCAGTTAAACAGTATATAAATGATTACACATTGTTTTCATTTTTTCACAAGTCAGGAAATATTATAAATTAGATTCTAATTTATAACATCTCCATGTGCTGGTCACTAGAGGAAGCAATTCCCAAAATTGCAGCATTGGCATGTGGTAAAGCAACCTCATTGCTTTATGCTGCAAATTTGGGGTAGACACACTCGCTCTAGTGTCCTCACACAATCCCCCCTCCCTTATCCTGGCTAGTGCCAGGAGAAAGGAGGGGGTTGAATCTTCAAACCTCCTACACTGTGTGCTGCCATTTTCTGAGCGACTGCACAGTGTAGGAGGATTAGATACAGGGCTCAGCAGACAGTATATAATACACGATCATAATACACACATCACATATACAAACATAAATTACCTTCTCCTGCCGCCGCCTCCGCTTCTATTCCTTGCGTCTTTGCTGCCTTAAACATATGGCCGGAAGCCGCGACCGGAAATCGTCATCTTACTGTCTGGCCGCGGCTTCCGGTCCACATTAAAATGGCGCCTGATTCCGCTCTGCCAAAGACCTTCCTTTTGGTCTGTGTGGGAGCGGCGCTTCTTCATCCTGTATATGTGGTACAGACTTGGTCTTCTCTATGATTGGTTTGCTGTCTACTAAATAACAGAAATAAATGTTGGTGGAGGAGTAATAGTTTTCGAAGATACTGGATTAGGAAGTACTCAAGCCTCGCTGTTCACCTCTTTGCTGCTCAGAAATGATTACACAGGTTGGCCAGCAGGGGGCGCACTATACCAGACTTGTATTACATGGTTGCCTATTCATTTGCGTGGGTGCCATGTATAATACTACATTTTCCCTGGAGCGGCTGCTATCAGCGGATTGCCGAGGTTCCAGATCTGCGGTGAACAGCTGGGGCGACTTTTTTCAGGGAATGGATCGTCTGGTTGAGATAATTCCTTTAAGAGGTGATGTTGCCCTTGGCAAACATATGGATGTTTTCGGTTAGTTTTTCATTTGTAAAATGGCAGGTGACAACTTCGTAGTTGCTACGGACGACGGAAACCTTTACATTTCAGACAAGTCTCCGTTTTTATCTTTCCATTTCTTATCCCGTCAGAGTAAAATGAAGAAGATGAAGGAAAAGTACAAGGACCAGGATGATGAAGATCGAGAACTGATCATGCAGCTGCTTGGGGTAAGGTCTTGCTTGAATTACATGGCGGGGTCTCTTTCTTGTGATGGAAGTTTTAGCATCGCTGCTTTGTAGTCGGCAGGGACCACCAAGGAAGAGAAGAGCAAGAAGGGAAAGAAAGGAAAAACAAAGGAAGAATCTGCAAAGAAACAGCCGCAGAAGGGAAAAGGCGGCCCCGGGAAGAAAGAGGGATCGGTCGAGGTCTTCATAACCCAAGACGTACAAGACCTGACCTTAGAGGAGCAGCCGGACGACAAGGTGCGGGACTTTATTTACTATGACGTCGTCGCATTCCAAAATTCTTGATTTTTTTTCTCCACTTCTTATTATTACTATATAGTCCGATATATAATATAATCTTCTTTATCTGCAGGATGATGGAGATCAAGATGCTCCAGGATCAGAGGTATCTGTTCTAGAACTGACTCGCTCGTCACTGTGTATAATCACCGCTTGGCATGCTGGGAAATTGGATTTTCTTTGTTTTTCACTATGCACTTTTTACATGGGGGGGGTGGGGGGTGGGGGGGGGGGGGGGGGAAATCACAAACTTTAGGAACAATGGATTGGGATTTATTGCTCCAATACAGTTTATCGTTGCACCATTGTAAACCATCATTCGTTGTGTCTCTGTATCTGATATTGTTGCAGGAAGCAGAAAATCTATTGGATTCTCTAACCGGGCAGCCGGATGCAGAGGACGTTCTGCTATTCTCTGTGCCAGTCTGTGCCCCGTACACTGCCATGACCAGTTATAAGTATGTATAATGATATAAAACGGCCAAATTCCTTCACACTGGCACCTGGGTATTTATCTGGTCTCGTATATGTATAAATAATCCTAAATTTAAATGTAAAGCGGATCTGTCACTGTTTTATCAATTGCCTATCTCCTAACTAATCTAATAGGCGCCATTATGCTGATAACTGAGGTGTGATTTATTTTATTTTTTTAAACTTATTATTTGCAAAGTTATGAGCATTTTTCTAGATATGCTAATGTGGCTCTAATAGACAAATAGGAGGCAACTCTTTCTTTTCACTCTGGGCGGTGTAATGTTTTCTGTCTGACGACATCCAATCAGCATCACCGCTTCTCCCGCTTCCCTGCCCAGCAACACAGCCTGATCATATAGTATACAGCTTCCATTCCCGACTGTTTAGTCAACTGACGATATCTCCAGTTGTTTCACATCCCGGTGCCATATGAAAGATTGGGATCTCCTTTTTCATATGCCACCAGAACCGCTGTTCTAGGTGGTCCACAGCCGGAGATATGGCTATTTGAAGTGATCCCCCTTCCCTCCAGCCTCAGTCTCTCACACTGTGTGAAGCAGCTTCATGCTGATAGGACAGCGTCAGAGGCAGTGAGGAGGCTCCACCTCCGAAGAATCGCTGCTGTTGACACCCACTTGGCTAGTATAGCCTCATTTGCATATTTCGAAAAAAAAGCTCATAACTTTTAAAATAATAAACTTTTTGGGACACAATTTTCAATAGTATTATCAGTGTGACAGCGCCTATTAGATTAGTGAGGAGATTGGGCATTGCTAAACTAGTGACCGCCGCTTTAATCTGAAATCACGAAATTGTCTTATTTCCAATCTAGGAAGTGCGTCTGAGACATAAAGGGTATGTGGACTTTTGTAATCATTTTGTTTTTTTATTAATTTTTTGCTCCAATGTATATAGAATACAAAAATGAACCAACTAGGCAAATAGTCCTGATTATAAATATGTTCCCGTTTTGTGTTCACAGCTCCTATGTATCTCTATGTAGTCTGATCCTGTGGGCTTATGTTGCTCCACTCCCTCTTCCTCCTCTTATGGATTAACATATAGACAGTAGGAGAGGGAGTGGAGTGACGTCCCGAGGATTAGGACTACGCAGGACTGGTTTATAAACTGTAACCAGAGAGACACAAGATGGGAAGAGCAATAAGGACAACTGGGTGCAAAGAGTTCCTTTAAAGGGGTTCTCTCATTATGATCATTTATCACCTATCTTTAGCATAGGTAATAAATGTCTGATCAGTGGGGGTCCAACTGCTGGGAACCCCTCCGATCCCGAGAGTGGGGGTAGTGGAGTGCCCTATGTGAATGGAGCGGGACTGTGCATGCGGTCCAGGTCCAGGTCCAGCCCCAGTCTAATCCCACATCTCTTTAGGATCCAACCTAATTTTGGTAACCCTGTCGTCCCCTCTGAAATGAAACGAATACTGAGATTACATCACACCTCTTCCTGCGATCTGATTCTCAGTTTGATCTAAAATGACATGCGGTAAAGCGGATCCCTCGTACGTGTTTTAAGCTTGGAATTAATATCAGCGGATTTGCACATCTCATAGTTCGATAATTGGCCACAAAACCGTAGGAGTCTCAAATATAGAGGTCACCCTTACAGAGGACTTGTTGGTACGACAAATCTGCCATTTTCTCCTCTCCTGACGTGTCTGTTTTAGTAAATACTCTTATTCCCTATGAAATAACAATTCTGGGGCATGTTTTGTTTTGTTTTTTAAACGCCATTGTGCCTTTCCTCCATTATTCCTCCTGGAAATGTATGAATAAATTGAAACCATTTTTTTTGTCAATAGGGTGTGCCTCTACCCTGTCTGACAGTCAGCACTGATTGGACAGTGTCAGTGTGTTGAGACGCCTCATTGATGAGGGAAATGGCAACGCCCTGTTGTCAATTTATTTATACATTTACAGGAGGAATAACCGAGGGATAGCATAATGCACAGTTCTAGGAAAAGATGTTCCAGAAATGTTAATTCATGGGGAATTGGACCGGTTGTCCTTCCTGCAGGTTCAGGTGACGTTCCTCACGTCTACGGCTGGTTTTTACACTGCCCCGGTTTTCCCGTTTACATTGGTAACTCTCTCAGCTTCGTTGTACCTTCTGTTTTAGGTACAAGGTGAAATTAACTCCAGGAACACAAAAGAAAGGAAAAGGTAAAAAAAAAACACCACTATTTCCTTATTTACGGCAAACGGCGATTCCACAATGGAAAGGGTTAAATGTTCATGTAAATAAGAAACTAATGATCCTCAGGTGAAGTGAACCTATATATTGGGCAACTGCTTAACGAGCAATTCCCCTCGGGTACTAATATACGGTGCGCTTGGCTGTGGCAATGTACTGTGGGATTACAAACGGATTTATTTATTGAAAATGTAGTGATTTTTAACGCAATAACAAATCCATAACAGCCACGTGTAACCACGCCGCAAAACGCACTGTGTAAAGGCACCCGAAGACCCTCCAGATTTGCAGGAGGAGAAATCTGCAGCGTATCACTGCTGCATCCACACGCTGCGGAAAATTCCCTGCAGAAATTGGCCCATGACGTGGATTTTTTTTAGATGGATTTTTTTTTAGACCGCAGCGTGTCAATTTATGTTACAGAATGTTGCGAATTTGTTGCAGATTTGCCCCATTGAGTTCAATGGGGAAGGTGAAATCCACGACGAATATTGAATTTTTTTTTCTGCAGAATAGCGGCGTTTTCGCAGTCAAAATCACAAATAAACAAACAAACACGACCTTCCTCCCATTTCCTGGCGCTCCCGTAGCGATGCGTCCATGGTCCTCGGTTTGGTCTGTTTTGATCCGTCCTATGTGACCTCTGCAGCATCACATGGGACGAGCCCGGGGAGCAGGGACGCATCGCTACGGGAGCGCCAGGGGAGGGCAGCATAGTAGCCTTTTTCTTTTTTTTTCCTAATACCCTCTTCTCCACAGTGGCCAATGCGGGTGAAAATCTGCACTAAATCAAACCATGATTCTTCAGGGAATTTTAGCAAATCCAACCATTGTGCATTTACTCTTCTTGGAATTGCTCATTATGCGGTGCCCAATATATGGGTACAGATCACCTGAGGATCATGGCGTTGTTTACACATTGGGGTAAGATTGTACCAAGATTTTGTTGTAAAATGAGCCAACACGTGGCAGATTTCTGGCACATTTAGGCTTCAACCTATTTATAAAGCAAAGGCGTCTAACTAAAAACTGTGCAAGTCTCTCGAAAAAAGGGGCATGGCTTAACAAAAAGGGGCATGGCTTAACAAAAAGGGGCATGGCTTAACATGCAGGGGTTTTAGATGTGGTTGTTCTGAATGCCACATTTTATATTTAAGAAAAATCATGCAATTTTTCACCCCACAATACATTGTTGCAGCGAGATGCGCCCGCAGAGGATTGCTCATTATGGGGACAGGACTATTCGTTTTTACTGGAAATATAGCATATTCTGCAGCTGTTTTTGTCGTACAAGATGCCAAAGTCTTGAGTTATAATTATATATATATATTTTATTTTTTTTACAGCTGCTAAAACAGCCCTGAACAGTTTCATGCATTCCAAGGACACCAACAGCAGAGAGAAGGATTTACTGCGAAGTGTTAAGGTATAAATATAATGTCGTGTCCGCTGCACCTTTATAACCTCCGTTGTCCCCGTTATGGTCCTGATCAGAACCATCACGGTGAGAAAGCAGCAAATCCATCAATGTCCGCACATAATACGCAGGTAACTGCCATGATCCACGCCACGTGGGCTGTAGATATTGATGGATTTGGTGATTTGGATCCATACAGGGCCTCAATGACAACACAGCAGGTGACAGGAATCAGAAGGGGACATCATAGCATCAGAACCTTTCAGGTCTTTAGAATGAATTTTTCCGTCGCTGCAACTCTTAAAGGGTAGCAAAAAAGATAGGTTGGATCCAGCGCTGATGTAGGTAAAACGGAAACTTTTTCTATTTAATAGAAATGGGGATCCTTTGCTCAGGAGTCCCCTGTGTGTGCCAGATTGAATGGTAGACGTGTGATGCTACATTTTCCCCGGGAGATGACCGCTAATCACCAGAAAGTAGAGAGGCCGGACTCTCAGCGATCAGCGGATCACCGCGCCGGCTTTTTTAGTAAGGGGTTAAATACCATTTAAACTATTCGGTTGAGGCTCCATAACGCGTCACATTGCTGCTCTGAGCTCTGATTACGTCCATACCCTCAGTCACTATTCATCTGGCGGTAAGTGCTGTATAGAAGATTGTGTCACAAGCCCACAGACCGGAGCTCATGTCTGAGGAAGGCGAGGAACTTGTGCGTGTTTGTAGACAGTCCCTTACCTGTAATGTGGGGGGGTTGTATAATGAACACGGCCCCATGACTCTCGTCTTTAACATTTTGAACAGGACACCGACCTATCGAGAAACATGCCGGGAAAAGTGAAGGTGTCGGCACCCAACCTACTGAATGCAAAGAAGAAATGACCCCTTCATATGTGTAAATAGGGAGCTATCGAGATTTGCACCTACATGATATAATGGGGAGTGGAAATGTTTTTGTTTTTTTTTGAGACTAAAGGTTGTCTATTGTCCGTTCCATGTTCCTTTCTATAACAGGCCACGTTTTCATGATGCTGCAAATGGATCAATAAGCAGAAAATCCTGAAGACGTGGCTTGTTGTGGACACAAGGGTTAAACATTGCGGCTGTAAGCCCCCTGAACCTGACAATATTTCAAGCAAGTTTGCATTATGTTAAACCCATTAAATGTAAGTTGCTATTAAAGGGGTTGTCGAGGATAAGAAAAACATGGCTGCTTTCTTCTTAAAATAGCGCCACCCCTGTCCAAAGGTTGTGTCTGGTATTGCAGATCAGCAGCATAAAAGTGAATAGGTCTGAGATGTAATACCACACACAACCTGTAGCCGGGCGAGGAGCTGTTTTTGGAATAAAGCAACCATGTTTTTCTAATTCGGGACTATCCCTTGTGTAGTTCTCACTGTGGCCGCTCACAATCCTTCATTCTCATTTTTAATAATATACCAGAGATTGTTAGAAAGTATTATAATAAATGTAATTATGATGTCATATTTCTGTGGTTTTAATTTTGGAAACCAGGGAATGGGAGGCTTCTCCTGAGAATAAGAATTCAGATTGAAATAAAAAACATATTTTATCTTGGCGTTTCTTTATTTTGGTTGAACTCTCGGAAAATAAAAGTGGCTTTGTCATTTTAGCGCAAAATTAAAGGGGGTAAAGTTGTGCATTATAATGAACGGCCCCCTGAACGCTGCCGGGAATCATAAAGTAACAGACCACGCTCGCTCCCAGATAATGACCAAGAACGTCTCGAATTCTCCACATTTATTAAACATATTTACACTAAAATAAGATCTCCAGGAAAGGATCCTAAAACACAAAACCACGTCCCTTATATACAGCGCGGGGTCTCCTCCTCATGAGCCGCACGTGTTAACACTCGCAAACCTTTGATGCACGTAGTGAAGTAAGTGCTTAGGGAGACAATCCAGCGAGTCGGACAGGATCTCTTTAAGGGAAATCACAGTTTCTAGGGAAAGTCTGGGGGGGGGGGGGGGGAGGAAAAAATATCAGATTAATGGATTATTAGAAAGTTGTTAACCAAGACTAGGATCTCCCCATAAACATGCATGCTTATTTTAAAGGGTAACTAAACTTTTAGAAAACTTCTGACACGTCAAAACTCACAGGATTTACTTTTAGTAGCAGGAAGAGAGACATTGGACAGGACGCTTAAAATTATTTTACCACATCTTCTATTCCCCGGGAGTTACGGGTTATTCCCCTCTCAAACATTTATGGAATAGCTACAGGATATGCCATAGATGTGGGTCCCAGCTTTTGGACCCTCCCCTATATCAAGAACGGGGGTCTGCCATTTTACCTGGTGCGAAGGGGGGGGGGGGGGGGGGCGTCGCGCTCTCTTCATTCTGTTGTATAGGAGTTAACAGCCGAGAAGCGCTTGCTCGGCTGTTTGCTTATCTCCTATACAACATAATGACGAGACTTCTCCACACTGGTCCCTGACTTGAATTATTGCCACTACACCAGGCGAAACGGGGGTTGAGTTCTCGATCTAGGCGCTGGGACCCGCATCTATTAGACATCCGCCATAAATTTCTGAAGTTGGGAATACCCCTTTGAATAGCGCAGCGACTTACCTGAGCAGAGACCTCGGCTGTACAGAGAACACTAGAACTGCATTACTATGAGCCTGTCGAGGAAGAAGAGAGGATGAGCCTGGAATCTCCATAGATCTACTACAGAGGATACAAACCTCCGCTAATGCTTTCCTGTATAAGAAGTTGCTGATACTGATGAACCATCCGACGTGTTCCATTAAAGGGATTCTGTAGTAATGAATATATGTAATGAAGTACTAACACTTAGTAATATACATTGTGTTACCGTTCTGCAAGCAGCTACAGATTGACAGGTAGGAAGGGAGCGGCTGCAGGTGTGTCCTTGTGATTGGCCGACCGGACTATATATATATAAAAATAACATACAGACAGTCCTTGGTCCATTGAGTTGTAATGAAGGCAGCTCGTCCGTTCATTAGCTCGCTGCCGCTCTGACCGCTCCCTGCTTTACGGTTTAATTTGTAGACGCAGAAGAATTTTTGCACAATGTATATTATAAAGTGTTAGTAATTCATGTGCTGACACTTAACATATTTACAGAACCCCTTTAAGTGTAACTAAACTATTCAAAAACTTTTGACATGTCTTAGTGACACGTCATAAGTTTTGATCGGAGGGGGTCAGAGCACGGAGACCGCCATCGATCTGCAGAAGAGCTTGGGTGAGCGATGTGCCACTCTGTTTCTGATCGGCTTTCCTCGGAGCGGTGTACGAGCACAATAGAAAGTTTAGGAACCGGTACGCTGCTCGCTTGGCTTTCCGAGGAAAGACGATCAGAAATAAAGCGGCATAGCGCGCACCCGAGCTCTTCTGCTGCTTTTGTATTAGCGATCGGTGGGGGTCTCAGTGCCGATCAAAACTTCTAACATGTCACTATGAAGACCAGAGAATGAACAACTTAATGAAAATAACCATTAACGCTGCACTGCTGTATAAATCATGAATAAAAATATGTAAACAGTTACCGCTTTGTGATGGGCAAGTAGATTGTTGGCACATCCTCCGAAGACAAATATTTCACCCTCTTTACTGACACATGCCGAATGCCACAACCTGCGAGACACAGTCCGTTATTATGTAGAAAAATGAATGCTATAAGATATTCAGATATTTTACATTTCTATTCACACTGACTGCAAAACCAGGTGATTTTCAGGGCAATTCTGCGGTCTAAAACCACCTCATTTTCAAATAATGGCGAGTAAAAAGAAGTGCATGTGACTTCTTGAGCCGTTTTTCCATTGACGCAATAGAAAAACAGCTCCAAAAACGCGAGTTTCTTAAGAGCTAAAAGTCAGGAGCGGTTTTCCCTTGATAACAGTTCTGTATTTTCAGCCGTTTTTGTTACGCGTGTGAACGAGGCCTTACAGTGCAGGTTCTCCTTGACTGAACCATTGCGAGATAAAGGAATTGAATGTTCAGATTCCCTAGTATATTCCTATAACCTGAGCTGTGAGATACTTGGTAATGGGAGGCAGCAAAAGAGCAGAAACGACATGTCCCAACAACCCCGCCCCCACCAAGAAAAACAACTGACCCGTTTATAAGACGTTTCATGCCATGTGACTGCTGCAGCCAATCACAGGCTGCAGCGGTCACGTGGGATGAAACGACATCCCAGGAGGCTGGGATGCGTCACCATGACTACAAGTACGTATAGGCTTTTCGCAGCGTATCTGCCTTGTGTGAACATAGCCTAATAGGGGTAACCTAATGAGAAGCAACATGACTTTTTAATGTAAAACTCAAATATAAACTTTACTGTTGAACATGATTAAAAAGTACAAATGTAAATTTGTAAATCGGGTTGACCACGTGCCTTTGACCAAGTCATATCTGGATAGATTGCAAAATTCCCCCAAAAACATTATAACTGCATATCGTCTGTCACATTCACTCGAAACGACGGAACCCAAAAAACGATCACACAAGCTGCGCTTCTTACCTCGGTTTTCCGGCATGACAGCTCTGGAAGGGAATCCACTCGTTCGTTTTAATACTGTAAATCCAAGTGTCACCTGAACACAGATCACGCCGTCAAATATAAGAAATACAGAAGGATCATTACTGGTGAAGAAGTGAGGGTAAGACTGCAGGAACTACGCCAGTGTCATACCCAACTCCTCCAACTACATGACAGATATATCACACGCTCCTGTACGTCATGATGTTCTGGATTTTATACAAAAATCGCTTTTATATAGTGAGATTGCATCGTCTGCTTGGTTTATTACAGGACACTCCGCATCCAATTCTGCACTGTCCACTACATCACCACCAGAGCAGAGGTATACGGGTCCCTGAAACACTGGGACAGGCTGCAAATGCCAACCTATATAAAACCATAACGTATAGCAAAAGAGTGACTTGAACTGCAATAATGTAAGTACAGGATATGAACGACATTATAGCGAAGCATTCGTTTTGGGGCACTTTATAGATCAGGAATTTGCATTATGAGCAATTTACTAAAATAACAGTCAGTCATTGTGATATTAAGGTCTAGGCACCCTGTGCAGAATACAGAGGTCACTTACAGCAGCCTATATTCTGGGATTGGACGGCTTGGGGAGTCCGGTGCTATACCTGGCTGGTAAGAATATCAGGACTGGAATTTTTCTTTTTCATATACATTGAGGTCATGTAAACAGTTGTATATTGGCCAGAGCGCATTATTGATCGCATCACTCACATCGATCACTTACTCAGAGGTTGTTTGTCGGTAGTAAAGCCGCCAAAGAGAAACACGGTGTCTTGGGAAGCTTGTGATAACGAATGCCACGACCTCCCCACTGGACAAACACCTTGAGGTATTCTGCAGTAAAAGAACAGGAGGAATTAAAGGGGTTGTCCAGCCAAAAGAAATTGACGGCCTATCCTTAGTATAGGCCAATAATATCTGATCGGTGTGGGTCCGACTCCCAGAAGCCCCGCCGATCAGCTGTTTTGAAGCGGCTGCGACGCTCATACGAGCGCTGCTTCCCCTTCATGCCTTACCTGCTCCGTACTGTGAATCGGCGACACACTTGTAGTGGCGGTTCACAGTATTACAGCTTTTCCCATTCATGTGGGATCGCCGCTATAAGTGTGTTGACGATTCGCAGTACGATCAGTGACAGTAATGAAGGGGAAGCAGCGCTCTTACAAGGGAGTCGGACCCCCACCGATCATATATTGATGACCCTGAGGATAGGCCATCAATTTCTAATGTCTAGACAATGCAATAAAGATCTGATAATGATTAGTTAGGCACCTTTTATTGTAAAGCTACATATTTGTGACTGGATAAACAAAGCAAATTAACACAAATCAGTGCAATGCAACGTGGGCATGATATTGTGGATGGGAAAACCAAACATGCTAGTTGTCACGGCAGCAAGTGATGGATGCATGTTTACTATTAGCTATTGATAGATACTGTCAAATATGAGCTTACCAGAGTCATTGCAGTGTTCAAAAATTAGTTAAATTGGGTGCTGTATAAATCCATATACCGTGAGCTCCACCTAGTGGTGGCTGCAGGTGCCAGAATTCTATTATTTATACAGCCTGTCAATCACTGGATGTGAGTTTGGGGGAAGGGGGGTTATCCCCTCATGAATACACCAGACTCAACTAGGAGTCCGCTGTATTTTTTGACAGCTCCTATGATCCAAATGGCTCAATATGTTTTTGTCCCATTTGGGCTAGTAGGAGAGCGGATATATCCCCACACTATGCTGCCCTTACATATATATCCAGTTTCACTTGCTTTATTCCCCTTTTGGGTGTGGGGTTTGTTATGCTGTGGGGTCGTAGGATTTTTGTGTAGTTCGGTCTACAAAATAGCTACCAGCCCTGACAACAGGCGACCCTGAAGTTCAATCTACTGGTTAAAAAAATAAAGAAAGAACAACTTACACTTCATGCCACTCACAGGTATCAAAATTGAGATAATAGAGGTCATTCATTCTGGAGTCCTGGAAAATAAAGATCAAAATAGTTTGCAAAAAAACTCTCCCAATGTTCCCAAGTCACCCAGCTGTAGAGAGCGGTACTCACCCGGTATCTACCACCAAACACATAACCTCTATTTCCAACAGCGGCACAGGCGTGAGCGGCTCGTGGAGAGGGACTTTTACCCTGTAGAGAAGATTTGTGATCAGGAGAGAAATATGGAGTATAAACCCAGCGCATGTTCTCCAGATATAGGAAGAAATAAGGGGGCGGCAGATTTTACTTGGGACGGTGTTCTTTTTGTGATCTGAAATGAATTACACTTGAAAGGCCACGAGCGGATCGTCTGCTCTACTGGATCACAAGGATATGTGAGCAAAAATCTTTTTTTTTTTGCACAGTTCATACAGAGTTAATCCCTCTAATTGACGTCAGTAAATATTACCGTTGTTACAATGCGATGCCAGGTGTAGCTGTCTAGATGAAGCGCATGGACGTGATTATTCCAACCCCTTGGATTTCCTGCGTTCTGGAAATCAACGATCAGAGAGGAGTTAGTTAATATATATTGATCCCCCTCCCCCACTGAAATAACTTGAATGCTACTCATGGATGTGCCATACAAACAGATGCAATGTCACTACTTAGCGACTTTGCGTGCCATTATGGGCAAAACAAAGCATTTCCCGTGTGCCAGCAGGAAAACTGGTGGGTTGTCACAGTAGTGTGGGGGCATCACGCAGTGTCTACGCATTAAAGGGGTATTCAAAATACATTTATGACATAGCCACAAAGCTTAGATGGGTTTTACATGGTCACGGAGACCTCCATACGCGTTTGAGCTCCGCTGCCCCTTTCTTCTGCGGTTAAGACGCTCACCTATCACACATTGATAGATTATCTTAAGGATACGCCATCAATGTAAATCTCGGTAAAACCCTTTCACTCCTATAAACCTTAATGGAGAACTCTGCACATGTGGGGTAATTTCCCTGCCCAATGTGGCTGAAGCCCGTCTTCTACTGAACAATATGGGTCAACAAACACCCGGTTCTCCCGATTAGACCTAGTTTACATTGCGTTATTCTCCTTTCGTTGGAGGTATACATCGAGAGGAATCCCGACATATAACCCCGATGGTAGGTAACGACGTGACCCGCTGTATAGGCATAGAGTGGGATATGTCGCACGAGCTCCCCTGGCAGAGCACTACTTTAAGCAAGCGCTCTAGCTGGGGACAACGGTTCTGGGAAAGCCATGGACATCACTATCCATATATGGTCTTTAGTAGCTTTAAGACGCCCAAATCCCTGGGCTGAGCGTCGGCAACATTCTGGTTGGGAAATCCGCTCTGAAGGAGCTCCTGACGGCACGGTCTATATATGGACCGTGACGTCAGTGGTTCGTCCAGCCATGGAGTCCCTGGCCAGAGCGCTTCCGATGCTCTGGCCGGGGACTGTAGTTGAAAGCCCATGACTTCACTGTCCATATATAGGCAGTGACGTCAGGGGCTTCCAAATGGCCGAAGTCCTCAAGCTGAGCGCTACCAAAAGCTCTGACGGGGGCTCTGGCCCTGGGGAAGCTCCCTGAGGTATACTTGTAACGTATACCTTACACGGATGCCATACACTAGTAGCATTCACACATAGGCTCTCATGTTAAAACGTACACGATAAACGTAGGGCTAAGATGTGATGTGAATCAGGCCTCGGATGCAACATGTAGAAATATAATCAATATTCGTTACTGATATACGTACTCCAAAAGAGGTTTCATCAAACTCAAAGGTTCCGATTGAATCTTCTTGATAATAACCATATCCACCAAAGTAGAAAAGCCTGGAATAAGAATTGAGAGTCTTAATGCCAATGACATTTTATTGACAATACGATATATAAAATTGTATGTATGTGATTTTAAATACTTATGTAAAAAAAAATACAAAAAATCATCAGTATAAAAACTGCCCCCTGCCCGGACAACTCCATTAAAGTCAATAATTTCTAGCCTGATGAAGGGACCTCTGTGCACTTACCGTATTTAAAGGGTAACTAAACTTTTTAAAAACTCAGTGGGGGTCCGAGCACCGAGACCCACACCGATCGCTAAAACTAAGTGGAAGATACGCTTGAGCGAGCGCTGTGCCGCTTAGTTTCCGATCGTCTTTCCTCGGAGCAGTGTAAGGACTTCTATTATAGACTTTCTATTGAGCCTGCACTCCGCTCCAGAGCAAACCCGAGGACAGCTGATCAGATACGAAGCGGTACAGCGCTCATCCAAGCACTCCTTTCACTTTGTTTCAGCGGTCAGTGGGGTTCTCAGTGCTCCGATCAAAACTTCTGATGTTACTATGACATGTAAAACATTTTTTTAAAAGTTTAGTTACATTTTAAGAATTTTTTATTCTATTTTTATTGAGTTCAATCCGCCATACAAGTGAGATATAAGGAATTGGGCAGAACAGAGGGCTGAAGCCTACACAGACAGCAATAAAACTCTCTGAAGAAAGAAATTCTTTGCTTTGGACAATCTCTACTTGTTGGAAGGGTCCCTGGACAATAAAATGTAAACCGTAATCTGTCATAAGCGGTCATCTGTGAGGAAACCTGGCAGTAAGTGTCTAATTTCCCTGCAGCACCACCGGAGGTGAAATTAAGCATTACACAGTTCCCATTCATATCAACTGGTTGTTTGTGTAATGCAGGACAGGACAGGTCCTCCAGAGAGGGAGACGCTCTTTGTTACCGCTCTCCACTCTGGAAAAGAGATGAGGATCCTGAACAGACAACCCTCTCTATTAACTAAGAATCCCCTATTAAGTTGTATGGAAATCAGTCTTCTAAGCTGGACAACCCCTTTAAGAGGGAAAAAAAATAAAACTTTGACTCGCGTCCGGTACAGAGAACGTAAAGTTTGTTTTTCTTTAAACATTGCTAAAAAGTCACATATGAGAAGATCAGCATTTATAGTAATATAGATACTCACTTGTTCTGATAAACCCATACACCGAGTTTATCCTTTGGCGATGGCGGAGTTCCTTTACACTCTAACTTTTCCCAGAAAAGATCACCATCTCTACAGTTCAGGTTTAACATGAAAAGCTGTAAAGGAAATTTAAAAAAAAAAAAAAGAAAATATCAGGATTAACGGCACAAAAAGAAAAAAAGCTTCAATTCCCAAGATGCTTTGCAGCAATTCAAATGTGGAATTTGGTCCGATGGCTCCCACTTTTGACGAATTGGAAAAGGCAATAGTAGACACAAAAGATGTTCTGGTCTAGCAAAAGTTGTTTAAAAGCAAGTCCACAGGTTCAATGCTGACCATGTTGGTGTTTCCGTGGGCATGATGACCTCCGAACAGGTATAGCACACCGTCCACACACATGGCACAGCTGCCAGACATAGATGGTGGGACATTTCCCTTGGTTTTCCTTCTCTGCCTGCAATATAATGGCATTTTACTTGGAAATTAGAGGAAATATTAACTACAAATATCATTCAGGCAGAAAACAAAAAGAACAACAACACAAAAACCACTGGAGGCAAATCAAGTGCAATATACGAGACTTAAAGGGACAACAATGAATAGGAATTGGAAAACAATTGGAGAATCATTATAGGTTTAGTCATATACATATCCATCCTATACACCTGGCACAGTAGGGGAGAGGGCACAGTTGAATAGGCCAGGAAAAAACATCAAAACCACCAAGTTACTGAGGTTGGACCACGTACTGGTTATAAAAGTAAAAGTGGTTGGGGTGGTCGTGGGACAGATACATTTGAGTCATAAAATAATGGAAATTTGCAACACAATTTTATAGAACAGTCCTGATATACACTCACCAGGTCACCCCATTTACCATGTCGTAAATCCAGATTTCATCCCGTGGCAAATAGAAATCATAAAATCCTCGCACAGGAGCATTCTGGGAAGATAAAGCGAAATGAAGTCAGAAAAAAAATGGAAACAAACTTTTCTGGGACTTAAAAAGTGATGGCTTAGCCTTAGGATAGACCATAATTTTCTGATCGGTGAGGGTCTGACCTACAGGACCCTCGTGAATTAACACAATAAGGGGGTGTGGTGCCCCTGGGGTACCAGTCACAGATGCCCATACAGACAAGCAATTGTGCCGATTTAAACAATAAAGGGATGAGGCGCTTGCGACGTCTGCTTTGTGCTTATTGGTGGGGTTCGATTTCCTCAGACCACCACAGATCACAAGTTGATGGCCTAGTCTAAGGATAGACCATCAATTTTTATTTGTTTTCCGCAGAGTCCAGTGTGACGGAGATTTGTAAAAATCTTATTGACATTTTGCATAGTCACCATCCGTGCATACATTGGGTGGCAACAGCGGATCATCACCCTGTGCGGCGCACTATTGTCACTCCGTGACGTTTCCTGTCCGCTGTAGATGATATATGGCTTTGGTCATTTATCGCCCTCCCACTTTAACGCCAAATATTTCTTTCTAGGCCTACATTTTAACGTATACGCCGTAAAAAGCGTATAGGCTATTATGGTATACGTTTGACGTATACGTCAAAGTTTACCGACACTTTTAATGACGTATACATTATACAGATACCATTATAGTCTATGGGTGAGATGTCACTGTTACGCATCTGTCACCCATAAACATCAATGGTATCCATTTAAAGGGCAGCTAAATGTTTGACAAACTTCTGACATGTCAGAAGTTTGGATTGGTGGGGGTCCGAGCACTGAGACCCCCACCAATCGCTAGAACGAAGCAGCTGAAGAACTCGTGTGAGCACTGAGCCACTTCGTATGTGTTCGGTTTTTTCCGGAAAGCCGATGTATCAGAGGACGGGATCATAGACTTTCTATTGAGTCCGTACACCAATACATTTATTTCCGGAAAAAGCCGAACAGACACGAAGTGGCTCAATATTCACACGAGCGCTTCATTCTAGAGATTGGTGGGGGTCTCAGTGCTCGGACCCCTACCAATCCAAACTTCTGACATGTCAGAAGTTTGTCAAACGTTTAGCTACACTTTAACTTATACGTTATGAAAAGTTATCGAAAAGGTCTCATATACATACGTTTAACGGATGCCTGTGACGTATGCCATACAGTGGCATCTGTCACCCGTAGTCTTCCAAGTTAAAAGCACTTGATATATACACTTTTTGGGGGATACGTTGTACAGAATAGCGTAGTCTTCTACATTATTCCATACCTCAAAAAAAAAAAAAAAAAAAAAGAGTATGCAGACGTATTCCAGCCCAAGGGAGGCAAAAAATAAACTCTTTTGTCTTTCTTCAGACTAACGGAGGCCTATGGATAAGTTCAGCGTGTGCGTCGGGAGCTTTCCTGGCGTACACGCTAACCGTACATCACAAACATCATTTCAACAGGGTCTTAGATTTGACATGGAGGAGGAGAGGAGCGACATTATGATGGGAGTTCGGTTATATTGGGTACAATGTAGTCGCACTGCAGGAGTTACAATAGCTGTTTGATTTCACAATAGCGAATAATACTGCCACCAAACAGTATACGGCCATTATAAACCTTAGATAAAGCTCTACTATTACACAATTTGTTTATGACTAGGCCTTTTGCATATAATCGTGTGCAGTCATGAAGTAGAGCAGTAGCCCATGGCAACCAATCAGATCACTTCTTTCATTTTTCAAACGGCCTTCTAAAAATAAGAGCTGCAGTTTGATTGGTTGCTATGGGCAACTGCTTCAGTCTTTGGACTTCCTATATAGAAACTAGTGCGGACAACGTATAACAGGGAGTTATAGGACTACAACTCCCAGCAGCACGTCAGTGACACTGTAAGAGACACAACAGTTGTCACCTTGTATCCTCCCCAGACAAACATTCGGATTCCGTCAGTGACAGCCACGTGACCGCTCCGCTCTGCCGGGAGACTGTCGTCGGCACCGGGTCTTGCATCCTCCTCATCATCATCATTTTCGTCGTCCTCCTCATCTTCCACTACTTGAGCAGGGGGGTCCTCATTGTCATCCGCCATCCCTGGGCGAACGGAACTCGTCACAGCTTGAAGTCGCCTTCGTTACACGTAATAGACGCATGTAAATAACAGTGCTTTGGTCGCCATGATAGATAAGGGCAGAGGATTGAAAGTCCAGCGCCCCCTAGTGGCAGACATTGATAAAACCATGTCATCTGCGGTATATCAGTGGCATAAATGTGTTCATCTTCTACTTCCATCTTTCTAATGGAGAAACATACAAGATAGGACTAAAGCGCTATGAACTACTACACCCATGTTGTTAATTGAGCAGCACCACAAGAAAACAATGATATCAGATCAATAAAACCTGCCATGATTGGACCGTCTTTCTACAGGGACACTCCACGTAAAGGCCTGTTCACATCAGCGCTCAGGTTCCGTTCAACCTTTCCGTCAGAGGAACCGATGAACGGAAACTATCGCTTCCATTTGCATCAACATTGATTTCAATGGTAATGCTTCCGTTTGTGTGTTTTTCCGTCCGTAAAGTTTCCATTATTTTTTTTTTACGGAAACAAAATTACTGTCGACTGCGCTATTGTTTCCGTGAAAAAAACTGAAACTTTATGCAAATGGAAGCGATAGTTTCCGTTCGGCTTTCCGTTCATTGGTTCCTCTGACGGAAGGGTTGAACGGAACTTGAACGTTGATGTGAACAGGCCCTAAAACCAAATACCTGGATGCTGTTGGGTGCTCTCTCTAAGGCCGGATTCACACGAGCGTGTTCAGTCCGTGATATACAGTCCACATGTCGGCCGCATTTCCCGGACTTAGCACACTGCAGGGAGCCGGGCTCCTAGAATCATAATTATCTATGACGCTAGGAGTCACTGCCTCGCTGCGGGACAACTGTCCTGTACTGAAAACATGATTACAATATGGGACAGCGAGGCAGGGACTCGTGTATATCACGGACCGAACTCGTTCATGTGAATCCGGCCTAACCCTATTGAACGTGATTATCGTGTTCCTGCTTTTTAAGGGTGGGGAATCCGCAATTCATTCAATCAATCTCATCTTCCTGCTCCTTTTATTTGTGTGTGGGGGGGGGGAAGGGCAGTGACAACTTCTCTAGATGCCAGAAAATAGAACCCAATGTAGTTGTCGCTTTTTTGATGCTCCTAATCCAGTGCCCTTCACCTGACTGTGACACAGCCGCAATGCTCGCACCTCCCAGAGTTCTGCTGAAGAGGACCTCAGTTTATATGGTGATCTAAGTACGATTAGCAGAACCGGGGGAGGTCCGGGCATTGTGGCGTTACTACAGACACTAAAATGCAGCGGTATTACAGCCCAAGAAAACACTAAGAAATGCTTATATTACATGTATCTAATGTCTAATCAGAGGTCACACTACACAAATGACATCACACCTTTAAAGTTACAAACACTTTAATTATTATGCAACAAAAATAACATTAAAGAGAACCTGTCACCTATCCTGACATGTCTGTTTTAGTAAAGAATTGTATTCTGGGGCATCTTTTGTTAGTACTCTGCATTGGCTTGTTCCTCTGTTGTTCCTCCTAGAAATGTATAAATAAATTGACAACTGGGTGTTACCAGTTGGGGGTGTGTCCCTACACAGACTGACAATGTCCAATGAGTGGTGACAGAGTGAGACTGTGTAGAGACACGCCCCTTTGACAGGGGGAAGGGTAACACCCAGCTGTCAATTTATTCATACATTTCTAGGAGGAATAACAGAGGAACAGCCCAACGTACTGTTAAATGAAAAGATGTTCCAGTATTATTATTTACTAAACTAGACATGTCAGGAGAGGGGACAGGTACATTATTAGGATGCTGAAGATGCATTGGACTTTCTTAGTGTTTTTGTACCATTACTTGTTAGAAGATAGCACTACGAAGGTTCTCACTTACGTCAGACGTGTCATACAAGTCCTATTATTGGGGGTCTGGCAGCTGGAAGCCCCATCAGTCTTGAACATGAGTAGGTCCCCGTTTCATTGGAAAGGTGGGTGATGGCCGTGCATGCTCTTATCCATAGGGCTTAGTAACTATCATTCATTATCGTAGTCACCTCTATGGACCTGCTCATTCTCTAGGCAGTTGCGGTTACTCTGCTGGACCCCCAACACAATGCCTTTCATGAAGCCCCCCCGTTAAATAGCATAGTGAACCCTTTAGCCCCTTAAATTTGAAAATATATAAAATATACATTTATCTTTTTAACAAACGATACAGAAAATGAACAAGATATACAAACGTCACATTTCAAATAAACCCAAGAGTAGTCTGGGAAATAAAACAGGATAACGCGCCTGTGTATATTTATGTTTTACGATTTGTGACATTAAATTAACTTACAATACTTAAAGGACGAGATTAAGATGTGCCATTCGTTGTGCCTATAATAATTGCCACGGCGTATTATTTAAAGGGCCAGCAAACATAAGTTGACCTGTCATCACAGAGAAGATGTCCATCCTGGGTACAGTCTAATCGCATGACCAGGTGCCAGTATCAGTCCCTGAGGTGCTGCCATGTTAATACAAGAAACCCAATGTAGATTCATGAGGTAATTGTTCCCTGTAAAAAGATATTTCAGCCCATAAAATGGCTGCCTAAAAAGTTGCCCACAAATGACCTCATTCCATTTGTACCCACTGGTTCATAGTGAACGTCTCCAAATGTCCGAACTATGACGTATTCTCTATAAATACCGTAGTGCAGAAAAAAACGCAGGTGAGCAATTGTTCTGGACTAAAGTGCATCAGGACTATTATTAGAAGGCAAATCCACCCAAAACGCTGCCCTATCTGAGGGCAACATAGGATAGAGAAGAAGATGCTGAGATCGGGGATATATCGTTTTCCGTGGGTTCATTCAGTATTTTCATATGAAAAGCAGTTTACCTGCGGCCAGAGAAAGCCTGTGAGTCCTCCTTCCCCGCGCACACAGAGTGGAGCAGGACGGTCAGAATTAAACAATTTCCTACATAAAATAATGGAACCAAATAACAGAAAACGAGATGTCGGGAGCTCAGCATCTCCCCCTCTATCCTATGCTGCCCTTAGAGCATGAGAGACATGACAGATCCACTTGAAGATGATTTTGGTGGATTCTCCTTTCAATAGCATGGAGAATAACTCCGGGAGGTTAATCATCCGTAGAAATTTGGATAAAATCTAGTTTATAGGGGTTTTCCAGTCCCATAAAATAGATGGCCTATCTTCAGGATAAGCCATCAATATCTGATCGGTCGGGGTCCGACTCCCCCACTGATCAGCTGTTTCGTACGAGCGCTTCTTTCCCTTCATTTCTACTTGCTCACTGTGAGTCGTCGACACTCCTGTAGCGGCAGTTCACAGTATTACAATATCCACTTGACTGGGAGAAGGCTGTAATACTGTGAACCGCTGCTACAAGCGTGTCGACGACTCAGTAAGCAAAAAGGGGATGAAGGGGAAGCAGCGCTCGTACAAGCGCTGTGGCCCCTTCAAAACAGCTGATTGTGGGGGTAGCGGGACTCGGACCCCTACCGATCACATATTTATGGGCCTGGAAAACCCCTTTAATGGGCATGCCAATAGAAAGAGCTAAAGCTCGGCTATACACATTTGATGTAAATCTGCCGAACCTGACGATTTCGGCCGGACCGGCCACCCATCTAATGTGTATGGTGACGCCTCGACTCTTCTGACGGCAGCTTTCACCCTTCTCTCTTGGGAGGAATAGCTGTCGCCCGAATGATCGTTTGGCTGACAGCTAACTAAAGTGCATGGCCAGCTTATAGAGGCTCTGTCACCGCATTAGAAGTGCCCTATCGCCTACATGAGGAGATGGGCGCTATAATGTAGGTGACAGCAGTGCTTTTTATTTAATAAAACGATCTGTTTTCACCACTTTATTAGTGATTTTAGATTTATGCTAATGAGTTGCTTAATGCCTATATGGGCGTGTTTTTACTTTAGACCAAGTGGGTGTTGTACAGAGGAGAGTATGACGCTGACCAATCAGTGACCAATCAGCGTCATGCACTCCTCTCCATTCATTTAGGCAGCGCAAAGGGATCCTTTTAGATCGCTATGTGCTGTCTTATACTAACACATTAACAATACTGAAGTGTTTAGACAGTGAATAGACATTCCATGGGATGTCTATTCACAATCTCTGCACTTCGTTACTCTGTCTGTGGTAGTTACAGCAGAGGAAGCGTAATGTTGCGAGATTACGCTGTAAATGACAGGTTACAACGAGATTACGCTTCCTCTGCTGTAACTACCATAGAAACAGTAACCAAGTGCAGAGATTGTGAATAGACATCCCGTGGAATGTCTATTCACTGTCTAAACACTCCAGTATTGTTAATGTGTTAGTATAAGACAGCACATAGTGATCTAGCAGGATCCCTATGTGCTGCCTAAATGAATGGAGAGGAGTGCATGAGGCTGATTGGTCACTGATTGGTCAGCGTCATACACTCCCCTGTACAACACCCACTTGGTCTAAAGTAAAAATACGCCCACTTGGGCATTAAGCAACTCATTAGCATAAATCTAAAAACGCTAATAAAGTGGTAAAAATAGATAGTTTTATTAAATAAAAAGCATTACTGTCACCTACATTACAGCGCCGATCTCCTTATGTAGGAGACAGGGCACTTATAATGTGGTGACAGAACCTCTTTAAAGGTGCATGTTAATGGCTGATCACTACTGTCAATTGGAGAGGGGTGGGGTGCTCAACCTCCAATGAATCATATTTGTGCAGTAGACTGTATATTCCAATATAGCCATTCCCAGCCACACATCTGCTTACTGCGGTTTGCGACAAATGACCAATTAATAGCATGTAGTCAGCATTAGGTATACAAACCTTCTTCAATT
This sequence comes from Rhinoderma darwinii, assembly GCF_050947455.1. Classification (NCBI taxonomy): domain Eukaryota; kingdom Metazoa; phylum Chordata; class Amphibia; order Anura; family Rhinodermatidae; genus Rhinoderma; species Rhinoderma darwinii. The sequence goes on along the minus strand of NC_134698.1, from coordinate 73,354,964 downwards.
CCCAGCTTCCTGCTATATGTGAAATTAACACTTGCAACCAACTATAAAAAAACATTTTGAAAACATGAAAAATGTTACGCATCAGTTATCTACTGCAAACATTCCTACACAACATGTAACCAACCCTGTAACTCATCATCTCACGCTTAGGCTTCCCTCACAGGGTTAAAGTCAGAAGTGTAAACAGTCACTTTGTATGATTTGCCGTCATCAGGTCTTGTTGTTATTGACTTCGTAACAACTTTCCCTCCTGCTCTGACGAAACCTGGCCGCGGTCCAGAACGTGATCCTCTTCTTGGCTTGCTGTAGCAGCTTTAGGGGTAAACAGGATAATTGGTTTCTTAATTGCAAAGCATTTTTCCCAATGCTGTCCAGACACAACCTGAAGAACAAAAATTAAATCCACGATTCAGGATTGATTACATGTGATACAATCCTAGCATACAACTGCATCAATCCGGTATTCATTCATCTGATCGTGGCAACATCTGCCTGTAGTTTGTGCGTTCCCTTTGTGATTGTATGGCAATGTATAGGTTCTTCCAGGAAGGACAAATAGAGAGGATGTGACCAATCAATGGCGAACAATCAGGAAAAAATAGTGAAAAGTATCCGTATCCTTAGGATAGGCCATCAATATCCATACATACGGCTGTGCCTGGAACTGCAGCTCAGTCCCATTCACCGGAGTGATATCAAGGTTCATCATACAACATTCAAAACTAAAGACTAGCCTTTAGACAGGATGAAAATGAAAAGATTCCTCTCACCTGAGCAGTGGGTACGGCTGTGTTTGAAAGATAAGCAAGTCATTACAATGACCCTGCAGAGAAAAAGACAGACATGTACTCACAAGTTATACAACCAATGCTAAAAGAGGAAATCCAGTCAAATGATCCTCTGGTATGTCATTAGCGAAGTCTGATGTAGGACCACCACCAGAATTAAAGGTCTATATAGAACCATAAAACCCTTTTGGCACTGCTCAGATATTTTAGTTAATTGAAATTCAACACAATATTTAAAGGGGACGTCCAGGATTAGAAAAACATGGCTGCTTTCTTCCAAAGACATTGTCACACCTCTACAGCTCAGCTTATTCTCTTCAATGGAACTGTGCAACACCAGACACCACCTGTGGACAGGTGTGGTACTGTTTCTGGAAGACAGCAGCCATGTTTTTCTAATCCTGTGCAATCCCTTTAAAGAGGCTCTGTCACCAGATTATAAATGCCCGGTCTCCTACATAATCTGATCGGCGCTGGAATGTAGACAGCAGTGGTTTTTATTTTGAAAAACGATCAATTTTGAGCAAGTTATGCACAATTTTAGATTTATGCTAATTACTTTCTTAATGACCAACTGGGCGTGTTTTTACTTTAGACCAAGTGGGTGTTGTACAGAGGAGTGTATGAGGCTGACCAATCAGTGACCAATCAGCGTCATACACTTCTCATTGTTCCAGCGTAATTGTGCAGTGAAAGAAGATGTTGTGTCTGATTTTAGGTATTAGGAATCTCTGAGAACTGTCAAAGGAGTATGATCTCTCTATAGAACCATTGTATTCAGGAAATCAGTGGTGGTTTGAGATCACAGACATGACGAATGTGCTTCTCACATGTATCTATAACATATCAGAAGATGATTTTAAATGGATTTCCCCTTTAAGATGCCAAAATATATTATTTCTGCAGTCAGAAGTTGTACTATTTGGTTATATTAAGTGGAGTTTTGACTGGTAAGGGTATGTTCACACATGTCAGATTTGTTGTAGAAATTTCTGTGACTGAAAATGACTTTCATACATCTGAATGGGATTGTTTCCGCAACCGTGCATGATTTTCTGCAACAAACCTGCCGCATGTAAAAATACCCTGACCCTACAAATATTTCCATTATCATCAGCTATAGGGTTTTCAAACTAATACATTTTTGGTCTTATGTATCTGATATCCACCAACATTTTTTACTTTCTTAAGGGCATTTTACACCGGCCGATATTCAGCCGATGCAGCGAGCACCGATCAATGCGACATCGTTGATCGGCACTCGTTTGCTCCTGTCACACGGAGCTATGGATGGGGACGAGCGGTCGTTACTCTGATCGCTCCTCCCCATACATTATTATCATGTCGGCAGCGCGTCTCCCTGTTTACACACCAAGATGTGCTGCCGACAAGGATAATATTTGAATACGATTCGACCAGCAGATGATCGCTCGTTTGCTCGTTCATCTGCTGATCGCTGCCCTGTTTACACAGGACAATTATCGGAAACGAGCGTTCTATGAAAGCTTGTCTGCATGATAATCGGCCAGTGTAAAACCCCCTTTAGTCTCTACCCCCAGGTCAATTTGTCCTCTGTGTTATTTGCTTTGTGCACCTTATTTCTCTTTAGTTTTTTAGCTGGCTGTTCACATGTCTTTTTTTCTATTATCTTCTATGTGGTCTGTTTGCATTCACTCACACTTTTAATCAGACTCAATCCATTTTGATGGGGTATAAATAAATAAATAAATAAATAAATACAGATAGAGAGATATATATTTTCTGTATACTAACAGTGTCTATGGAGAGCAGGTCGTCCTTACTGCCACCAAACACCATCACTTCATTATCTTTCCCCGGACAGGCTGTGTGCCATAGTCTAGAAATCAAACAAAGACTAGTAAGTTAATTTACTGCTGTTAATACCATTTACATATTCTAATTACTAAAGGGGTTGTCCAGGCATTTTATATTGATTTTCTATCCTTGGCATAGTTCATCAATATCAGATTAGAGGGGGTCCGACACTCAGCACCCCCACCGATCAGCTACCTGAAGGGGCCCGAAACTGCAATCCCAGGCAAAGCCGCGGATGTGTCCGACAATGTGCCTTGTAAGCTATGAAGCGGCTGCGGCGTTCGTCGCCACGGAGGATCCCTATAGCAACCCCTAGATAGTAATAAACTATCACCCCTACTAAGTCCAAAGCAAATTACAGATAAAATTTATGTTTATGATATAAAGATGCCACCTAAAGAGGTTGCACAAGATTAGAAAAACACAACAGCATCTTGCAGAAACAGTGCCACGCCTGTCCATGGTTTGTGTCTGGTATTGCAGCTCAGCTCCATAAGTGAATGGTGCTGAGCTGCAATACCACACACAACCTTTGGACAGGAGTGGCACAGCATCAGAAGACAATCTATAGTGACCTTCATGAGGATGCTAGAATTGATCTGGTCATAGGCACAGAGTTTTTCGCCAGCTCTATATGTAGCCCTAGTGATCAGACAGGAAAACCAAGGCTTCTATTCAATTTTCTGGTTCCCATCCTTGCAAAAAAAAATCTCTGCGTGTAAGTGCACAATTTAGGATGGCCAAACAATTTACATTAATGTTGAAAGATTTAAAGTGTCAGTCCAGTTATACTCTCCCGCCTGAACTAGCATTGGACCCGGGCACAATACTTTCCGGGCGTCATAAGATTGCCATGGCAACAGTGCCGTCCAGCATGAAAGAGCGTATCTCCACGCCCGATGTTAGTTTGGGCAGGAGTCTAAAACTGGACCGACACTTTAATGCGTTTGGATGACCCTCAGCCATCAGGGAAAATATTTTTTTTTTCCCCGAGAACCCTTGGTCTCTCTGTGGGATAAGGGGCACCAGTAGTGTTTGTCAGCCGCTTATCCCTCAGCTCCAGTGAAATAACATCCACCTTCGGTAAAGCTAAACATTCATGTTTATCAGGGTCATGACTGCTGGCTAAACAGCTATCTTCCCTATAAAAATGCTGTTTGCGTGAGATTTCTCTGGTGGGAGCAGGAATAGGCTGTGATAAGACACGTCAGGCAGTGCTGCTCACAGGGGAAACAATAGGATTGGACGGTTGAAATATAACCAGTCTGATCCCTGTTTCGCCTCAGATGCTCTGCTGGTCACAGTGGACTTGAGATGAGAAGTCTATGGATTGATGTCTAAACTAACAGCCCGTTCAATCTGACTACTATTTTTTTTTAATTAAACAATTCCACCCTATTTGCCACATCTTGGACATTTGGGACAGCATTTTAATAGGGTTAAGGCATAAAATGTTGAGTATTAATGACATGATATCAGTAAATACTTAGAACATAATAACAGTGGGCGCCCTTCCCCATTATGTTCGGGTATAGATGCATCAACATGTATTTTTCTAATAAAGCCGTCCTTTAGGACCATTTCACCTATTTGGAATAGTGACTTTGTTATGGATTATTCTTGTCATTACGAGTTGTGAGAAGTATAAGCATGTGGACAGATGCCCTTCCTCACCTCTTCCTCGCAGGTAGCTCTGGCTGAGTCCTAGCTGTTAGTAGGGCATCTCTCCCTTGGACAAGTTCCTTCAGTAGGATGGTGTAAGCCTGTCCTGCCTTGACTTGGTTGATATCCTATAGCTCATTCCTTCCTAGATTGCCCTCATAGCTGTTCTAACTTAGCGTCTAAACCTAAACATTCTAACAAAGCAGGTTATTGACACAGAATATAAAATACCGTCTACATTATTCCAGCCATGCAATACCTTTGCCAGTGCCAGTTTCCCATACCCAGCATGCACATGGAAACCAGTAGGTGCCATCAACAATTAACATAACATGCTCAAGTAAATTAATTTCTGGTATGTAATGTTTCTGTTGTAAATATTGTTATTGTACAATTTATAGCAAAACTCCACTTACAACCTATAAAAATAAGGTGCCACCGCAGTAAAGCCTAATGTTCCACTCCTCCAGGGTCCACAAAGCTAAAACATGGGGAGATGTTTGATGGGGGTCCCAATAATGTAGCGTTGCTTTAGCTGTCCTTTTACCCTACTTCAAAGGGAGCTAAGTGGGGGGGGGGGGTCATTTTCTTTTGCTCAAGGAGTAAGAAATGATTTTATTTTTTTACCTTTTAGAGTTACTGTTCTTAGTCAGAGAAAGAAAATCACCGGTGACCACAATGCTCCGTCCATGCCGTGGCCAGGCAAAGGGACAGCTCTGCAGTGTGAGGAACCTGCAAAATATCCCCTCACATCTCAGCTTCTGGGATACTTGTGAGTGTGACGTTGGGGGATATTGAGGGCGGTCACACTTAAAAACGAGTGGTATTAGGTATTAATTATTCTTTTTTCATGAGCAAGCCCCAGATATAGGACCGGGATGCCCCAGATATAGGACCGGGTTGCCCCAGTAATAGGACCGGGATGCCCCAGATATAGGACCGGGATGCCCCAGATATAGGACCGGGATGCCCCAGATATAGGACCGGGATGCCCCAGATATAGGACCGGGATGCCCCAGTAATAGGACCGGGATGCCCCAGATACAGGACCGGGATGCCCCAGTAATAGGACCGGGATGCCCCAGATATAGGACCGGGATGCCCCAGATATAGGACCGGGATGCCCCAGATACAGGACCGGGATGCCCCAGATATAGGACCGGGATGCCCCAGATATAGGACCGGGATGCACTGATTGTGATAGGAAAGGCATTTTGTGGCAATGTTATTATAAGTGCAGTCTATGAAATGAACCTAAGCCTTTATAGAGATCAATGCATTGAATCAGAATTTGCAGTAAATAAACTCAATGAGTGACATTTATCAAAACTGGTGCAGAGTCATTTACCAAAGGCAATCAATCAGATTTCGACTCATTTTTCCGAGGCAGTTTTGAAGATGAAAAAAGCAATCCGATTGATTCCTGCACCAGTTTTGATGAATTTTTTGTTATGTAGAATTACTGAGGACCGAAAGCAGCACCACATCACAAATCTGGCATTGCGTACTATAGACATATAGCACAGGCAGTATAGCATAGTAGATCAGCGACATGGGATCACTCATTCATATGCATGGCTATTAGGGTGGATAGTGATAGGATTCTGAAACATCTTACCTTGGCTGATCTTTTGATAAGTGTTTAAACTGTGTCCATACATTGGTTTTGAGGTTATAGATCCATCCATCACCTGAGTAACAATATATAAATAGTAAAAGATGTACCAAAATCATCACTACAGTCCTGGCATCTAATAAATCATATATAGCAGTGGATTTCCCAGAAATAGTTAAAACAGACACATTTTATTTTATATATATATATACACTACCGTTCAAAAGTTTGGGGTCACCCAGACAATTTTGTGTTTTCCATGAAAACTCACACTTATATTTATCAAATGAGTTGCAAAATGACTAGAAAATATAATCAAGACATTGACAAGGTTGGAAATAATAATTTTCTCCTTCAGACTTTGCTTTGGTCTTGGAATGCTCCATTTGCAGCAATTACAGCATTGCAGACCTTTGGCATTCTAGCTGTTAATTTGCTGAGGTAATCGGGAGAAATGTCACCCCATGCTTCCAGAAGCCCCTCCCACAAGTTGGATTGGCTTGATGGGCACTTCTTGCGTACCATACGGTTAAGCCCCTCCCACAACAGCTCTATGGGGTTGAGATCTGGTGACTGCGCTGGCCACTCCATTACAGATAGAATACCAGCTGCCTGTTTCTTCCCTAAATAGTTCTTGCATCATTTGGAGGTGCTTTGGGTCATTGTCCTGTTGTAGGATGAAATTGGCTCCAATCAAGCGCTGTCCACAGGGAATGGCATGGCGTTGCAAAATGGAGTGATAGCCTTCCTTATTCAAAATCCCTTTTACCTTGTACAAATCTCCCACTTTACCAGCACCAAAGCAACCCCAGACCATCACATTACCTCCACCATGCTTGACAGATGGCGTCAGGCACTCTTCCAGCATCTTTTCCGTTGTTCTGCGTCTCACAAATGTTCTTCTGTGTGATCCAAACACCTCAAACTTCGATTCGTCTGTCCATAACACTTTTTTCCAATCTTCCTCTGTCCAATGTCTGTGTGCTTTTGCCCATATTAATATTTTCCTTTTATTAGCCAGTCTCAGATATGGCTATTTCTTTGCCACTCTGCCCTGAAGGCCAGCATCCCAGAGTCACCTCTTCACTGTAGACGTTGACACTGGCATTTTGCGGGTACTATTTAATGAAGCTGCCAGTTGAGGACCTGTGAGGCGTCTATTTCTCAAACTAGAGACTCTAATGTACTTGTCTTGTTGCTCAGTTGTGCAGCGGGGCCTCCCACTTCTGTTTCTACTCTGGTTAGAACCTGTTTGTGCTGTCCTCTGAAGGGAGTAGTACACACCGTTGTAGGAAATCTTCAGTTTCTTGGCAATTTCTCGCATGGAATAGCCTTCATTTCTAAGAACAAGAATAGACTGTCGAGTTTCACATGAAAGCTCTCTTTTTCTAGCCATTTTGAGAGTTTAATCGAACCCACAAATGTAATGCTCCGGATTCTCAACTAGCTCAAAGGAAGGTCAGTTTTATAGCTCCTCTAAACAGCAAAACTGTTTACAGCGGTGCTAACATAATTGCACAAGGGTTTTCAAGTGTTTTCTAATCATCCATTAGCCTTCTAACACAGTTAGCAAACACAATGTACCATTAGAACACTGGAGTGATGGTTGCTGGAAATGGGCCTCTATACACCTATGTAGATATTGCATTAAAAACCAGACGTTTGCGGCTAGAATAGACATTTAGCACATTAACAATGTATAGAGTGTATTTCTGATTAATTTAATGTTATCTCCATTGAAAAAAAGTGTGCTTTTCTTGCAAAAATAAGGAAATTTCTAAGTGACCCTAAACTTTTGAATGGTAGTGTGTGTGTATATATATATATATATATATATATATATATATATATATATACACTGCATGGTTCGCCCTATGTCTACTGTCAGAACTACCGAAAACCACGTGCATCGGATCACGGGTATTATATCTGACACATGGATTGGCTAGTAATTACTCACTTAGTGGTACACTTTCAGCACTCAGACCGCCAAAAAGGAATAACTGGTCATCTCCGACAGGTGTTAATGTATGCCATGACCTGCCATGTGGTTTTTCTCCGGTAATCTGGATCCTTAAGAGAACATAATACATTTGGAAGAATTAGAAGCAGCGCTGAGAAATAAGTTGGTAGTTTATAAATACGCCAAAAATAGTATATAGACGTATAATACTTGTACAAAAGGAGCGTTTGTCGGATACAACTAATCAACAGTCCTTTTGTCACTGTAATGGCTTTGCGAGGTACCATATTCTCCCCCAAAATCAATGCTTCTAGGAGGGGAGAATACCTTTGGAATCCATTAGAAAAAAACCCTGTCTACGTCCGTATAAAACCAGAGGTACATGAAGGTACAATATGGATCTATAGAAGTTCTTGGGCGCCGTTTTACAGATCTGTACAATATACATCCATACGGCTTTGTGCACGAGCCCTAAAATGACTGAACAGCTATCATCTACATTCATGTTTCAGTCATCAAATGTTTTGTGACCACAGCCCTATATTGAGACCCTGTAGACAATTACTTGAGAGATTTTAAAGTGATTTTCCAATGTACGAAGTTATTGCTTGAACATGCCTTATGAATATGAACCTAATGATCGGTGGAGGCCTGCAAACTGAGACCTCCACTGATCACTAGAGCTAAGGGACCAGAGGGTTAATAAAGTGCAGTGGCTACTATGAATTTCTTCTTTGCACATTGCGTGCTGTGCTATATATTTTCTGGTATTTTTGACCTGCTACCAGCGAATGTGAACTTAGCCTAAGCAGGCCAATTTTGATCTAAAATGATACAATATTTCTTAGATAAGCAAGTGTCCCATAATAAAGATGATTGACCGTGACGGTACACACCTTGTTATCAAAGACCAGTATTGTTCATCAGCTCCAAAATACACTTGAAATACCAATTATTGTTAAAAGGATTGTGACTGATCTTAAGTTGGCCATACACATTAGTTATGGCCGGACCTGTAAATTTCAACAGGATCTGTCGATCATCCAATGTGTATGAGTTCTCCAAACTGTACCCCGACATTAGATGTCAGGGGAGAGAACGATGGGGCTGTTGGATCTACTTTTCTCAGAGGTGTCTCGCAGCGGCTTATTCCCCCTCTCCTCATTCAGAATACATGCACGCCCGACCGAGCTGAGTGTGCATGCGTATCGGGGATCGGGAGAAATAGTTGTCGGACGAACGAGTAAGGCCAGGCTTACACAATCATTAGGTACAACAGATGCACAGAATGTACCCTCTAGATAGTCTGTCATTTGTTTACGCTGTGAAAAACAAAATGTGGTTGTTTGATATTTTCCGTATAATAATTACCCTTACCCTCCGGACCAAGTCCATGTGTCTAAGTTCAGAGAGTGCAAATCATTCATCCGTGTTTGCTAGAAATAAACAAAAAGATTAATTCAAGTAGCTCTAGTGAACAAAGTCCTATATTAAAGCTCTAGTACAAAGTGAAGCTGACCAGTACACGTCCACCAAACACGTATCCGTTATTTCCTAACAGGGCGCAGGAATGGGCCGCACGTGCTTGAGGGGGGGTGTTCTTGAATAAGACAAGGACAGATTGTTAGAAGACGCTTGCTATATACAAAGGGTAGACGATATATACTACATAAAACTTACTTTTACCAGTGGCTGTATCCAGGCTTGTTTCTCTGTGTCAAATACATGGATGTCATTGTTCCATCCCCAAAACATTTGACCTTCCTGCAAATAGTCCAGTTAATGAAAAGTCTTTCTCTGCTTTTACATTGACTCATACAACTGGATTCACTCATCAATGGAATGATGTGGAATCAAAGGGCTGACCGGACAGACTGACATCAGTGGGTGCTATTGCGGCACCCCTAAACCCCGTTCAGTGCGGTTTAGAAGCGTGTACTGTATGAAAATAAAGGCGCCTCTCAGTCAGTAGTGTCGATAGGAGTAGCGACCATGTGAACTTCAAGCCAATGAGGCACCTTACTTTTCATACGATGGTGCTTAAATCAATGTATAATGAAAAGTTATGATATTTTCTAGTTTACTTTGTGTTTCAGTTCCTCACCATTTTAAAGATCTCTGTTGTTGGTCAGTGAATGTGAACATTTTTGTTTACATTTAGAGACACACACATGTATCAGAGCACTATGTAGTAACAAATCATGCACCTCTGTCAGTTGGACATGAACAGGACACGTTTTTTTTGGACCTAGATATAAGCAAGTATGCTTCCATTCACCGACAACAGGCAGTGGTCTTAAAAAGAATGAGGCAGTGAAACAAAGTATATTACAAAATTGCAAAAAAAAATAAAATTAAAAAGTGAGCCAGATCTAAATCGTTTAAAAAAACAATAGTTTGTATAAGGGAATGAAATGCGTAAACCGTCTTATTACCCATGATGCATCATGAACATCAAAGCAATCATTAAGTTCGTTGTGTCTTCGGCATCCATAGCCTCCAAAATAGATTAACCTGCATGAAAAATGGACATAATTAATACTAGCAATGGTATTGACAAGGAGGGAGAATAATTGTTCAATTTGGTGCTTATGTGTGAAAGAGCTCGATAACAGTAAAGTCCCTCAACCTGCACTTTTGGGATAATTTCTTGGGTGCAGTTGGACCCTAGTGTAGCTTTTTTATTTGCTACACAAATTTAAGCCATGTTAGCGTAACATTTCAAAGACAAAAAAGTGGAATAAGAGAAGTAAGTGCTACTGCTGCCTAAACTGTAATGTAAAATACAACAGCACAATGTGGACAATGTGTAGTGTCCGCTGCTCACTTACTGTTTTTTATAAGCCCAACAGGAAAGCTTGTCTCGAGCTGTCGGTGGTTGACCCTCCGAATGTTTCACTTGCTGCCATGTGAACGCTCCAGTGCCAGATCGCAGATCCACATAATACAGCTGAAGAGGTAGACCCACAAAAAAAGGGGATTTATTGAATAATCGTAAAATCTTTTTCTTGCCCAGTCCATTGAGGGACACAGACCGTAGTATATACTCTTGCCACTAGGAGGCGTAACACTAACAAAAATAAATGTGTTGACTCCTCCTACAGGATATACCCTGCCTGCAGACACAGAGCTAATTTAATCTGTACAGAAGTAGTAGAAGAGGCAGAACACAAGGCAAAGAACAAATATCACAACCAGAGAGAAGAAAATCCTCCAATGGACAACTATGTCAACTGTGAAAACTAGTGGGAGGGAGCTGTGTCCCCCAATGGACTGGAAGAGAAAAGGATTTTACAGTAATTACTCAAAAACTCCCCTTTTCTAGTTAGTCTCCTTGGGGGAAAGCAGACCGTGGAACGTCCTAAAGGGGTCCTCAGTGGTGGCTACAGAAGAATAGAGGGACGGTGTATACTCCACAGATGCGACCAAGGGAAGAATCCGCTGAAATAAAAGTAAGCACCCTGTAGAACTTGGTAAACATGTGCAGAGACAACGAGGCAGCCGCCTTGCACACTTGAAGAGCAGAAACCTGATGGCGCACAGCCCAGGAGCCACCAACTGCACTAGTGGAATGGCCCGTAATCCGCCATGGGGGTTCCGTCCTCTTGACCCGGTGGACCTCGCAAATAGTCGAAACAAATTTTCGCAGGCGATAGTAGCCTTAGAGGCCACCAAAACCTTCTTCGGACCTTCCGGAAAGCACAAACAAGGAATCAGATCTGCAGAAAGAGAAAGTGAGGTATAGGTAGACCCGCTAAGCACTGCCAACATCCACATTGTAAAGAGAGCATTCCTTAAAATGCATCAGAGACGGGCAGAAGGATGGGAAAAAGTTATCCACGTTAAAGTGGAAGGAGGAGACCACAGGGAATGACAAGATAGGGCTGTCAGTTCAGAAACACTCGAGATAGAGGTCACCGCCATGAAGAACACCACCTTCCAGGTGAGGAGACGTAAGGATATCTTCTGCAGAGGTTTAAACTGAGACGATTGCAGCATGTTTAAAATCAAGGTCAAATCCTATGTAGAAGTGTGGAATGATAGTGGGGAACCGCATGAGCAACCCCTTGCAAGAAGGTCTGAAAATCAGTTTTGGACGCCAAAGGCCTGTTAAAGAATATAGATAACGCAGACACCTGCCCTTTAAAGGGGTATTTCCTTCTTAGACATTTATGGCATATGTGTAACATCCGTGGTCGCTGACCACAAACTCCTTCCATCCAGTCGACGCCCTTCTTTCCAGAGATGTCTGCAAATACGGCCGTCCTGTTCCACAGTGACCACCAGGATGCGCTCGCGAGCTCAATTTAAGAAGCCCGAGCGCACGTAGGTGGGAGATTGAGCTCATTGCTCCCAGAGCACCCTGGGCTATAAGAAGGTCCCAGCCCCTTCCTCCCATGCCTGAGTGTTGTTTGTCGTATCCTGGTTTGTCTATATCAAATGGTCTCCTAGTGTCTTCCAGTTCCCAGTGTTTCCCGTACCTGTATCTTGTATCCTGTGCTATCCTGGTCAAGTGCCGTGCTGAGCTCTGAGCTTTAGTCGTGCTGTGCTGCATACCACGCCTGTCCTGCTACACCACGCCTGGCGCCTGCCTGCTTCCTAGTCCCAGCTGAGCCTGCCTTGCTACTGTCCGAGCTGCCACAGGTACCCTATACAAACTATAGACTGTTTCCTGTGCCCTGTTGGCCAGCTGACATACCGCCAAGGCGGTACGGTCCAGTGGGTCCACGAACCCAACGTGACAGTACGCTCAGGCCATGGACCCCGCTGGTCGATCCAAGACCAAGATGACGTCACAAGAAATGCGGGGGCAGATATGCTGGACCTCCGGTCTCGACAGGACCAACTCCTCCAGGCCTTGAACATTCACGCACGTCGGCAGGAGGCACAAGCTGCCGGTCCTCCTACTACACCTCCTGGAAGCGTTGAGCCTCAGACTACACCTCCTGGCAGTGTTGATCCCCGTTTTTATTTGCCACTTCCTGACAGCTATAATGGAGGTACCTGTCGTGGATTTTTGAACCAGTGCCAGATCCACTTCTGCCTGTATGCAAGGGCATTTTCGTCTGATGGCGCAAGGGTCACTTTCATCATCTCTCTCCTCACTGGCAAGGCTCTTGCATGGGCGAATCTTATCTGGGAGAGACAAGGATCAGAGACCCGTGACTTCCAGGACTTCCTCTGGACTTTTCGCATGGTGTTTGAGGAGCCCGGACGAGTCTCATCTGCAGCGGCTTCCTTGCTTAACATACGCCAAGGAGACACCTCCGTGGGCGAGTACGCCATCCACTTCCGCACCCTGGCGGGAGAACTGTTGTGGAACAATATGTCAGAATATGCCATAAATATCTAAAAGATGGGGGTCCCAGCTCTGGGACCCACACCTATATTGAAAACTTGGGTAAATCGGCCCCCGTTTCGTCAGGTGCAGTGGCCACAAGCTGACAATGGGGGGACTAGGGGACAGGATGCCGCGTATAGTTGGCTGTCTCCGTAACTCCCATTGAACAGAATGAAGAAAGCTGTGCGCAGGCGCCGCTCTCTTTCTACCAGTCCCTGCCTGGAGTCGGCAGCTTGTGGCTGCAGCACCAGACGAGGCAGGGGTCATATGACTCCCATTCTAGATGGACCTGGGATCCGCATCTATTAGACATTTATGGCATATCATGTGGATCTGCCATAAATGTCTAAGTTGGAAATATCCGTTTAAGTGTACCCGGGGCAAGACCGCGATCCAACCCTTGTTGGAGCAACGACAGAACCCTGGACAGGGTAAAAATCAAGGGAGAAAGATTCCGATCCTCGCACCAGCCGAAGAAGACTTCCTAGCCTTCAACATAGTGTTGATCACCTGCTCCGGTAAACCCTGTGCTCTTTCAAAATTGAGGCTTCAACAGTCACAAAGTTAAACATAGCCACTGTAAACTCGGGTGGAACAGAGGTCCCTGAGAGAGTAGATTGTGTCAGAGGGGCAATGGCCAGAAGAGCCACCACTTCAGTGTACCAACAAAAACATGGTCAGACTGGGGCCACGAGAATGGTCGGAACCCCCTCGACCTTGATTCTCCAGAGACACCATGGAAGTAGGGGAAGAGATAAATCTGGTTGAATTGGTCCCATGTAGACAGAGCGTCGACCGCGCATGCTTTTGTATGTCAAGCCCGAAATATGAATTGGGGAACCTTGCAGTTGAACCTGGACGCCATCAAGTCCACGTCCAACCTGCCCCACCTGGAACATGTCCGATCAAACAACTTGTGATGGAGAGACCACTCACCACAACACATATTTCGAACCCTGGGATGTGCATTGCTGAAAGGGCAGTAATGTGGCGCTCTGCCCACTCCAGAATCCGCCATTGCTGCTAAACTCCATGTTCCTCCATGGTGATACAGATAGGCTACTGACGTGAGATTGTCTGTCTGTACTCAGACTGGGCAACCGATGCTGGAGACACAGGTAGATCTCCCTCAATTCCAGGAGATTGATAAAAAAAAATCAGGCACAGGCCCTGTGTCGTGAGGTTTCAAAGGTCCCTCCCTAACCTCGGAGACTTGTTTCTGTGGAAATGACCTGCCAGTGGAGTGGGAGAAAGGAGCGAATCTAAAGGGATGGCTGGAGATGAGAACCACCAACTGGGACTGTCGTACATTCCGGGGAAGAAGGATTTGTCAGCCAAAGTAATCAGGAGAGTGGTTCCACCAGAAGAGAATTGTCCTTTGAAGAGGACTAGAGTAAAACTGGCCAAGGGAATGACCTTAATCAAACCTGCCACGGTGCCCAGGACTCTCATGCGGAAGTCCTCACCCCCTATTGGAGGACAACTTTTCTGGATGAAGTAACACCCATGTCAACAGGGTGTCCAACGTCATACCTAAGAAGTTCTGTGGATAGCAACAATAGAAGCCGAGGCACGGGCCACTAGGCGTCCAGCCTCCAGAAAGTCCCTGCGCAAATATTTAGTACCACTAGAGAGCTGATGGTAGAGGTCCAACAAATCCTTATAGGATGCCCCAGAGAGAATACCGTAACAAAGTTAGTGAACCTATTCAATGGAGACTGCTGAGCCAAGCAGTAGCAAGAATCGCTCACTAGGTCGAGCTAGTAGTCTCAAAAGAGAACATAGAGAAAGATTCTAGGCTGCATCCACATGGGAATAGTAATCGTGTTGGCTAGATGAGGGAGAGAAGGGTCTACCGCTGTCGATTTAGCCCATTTGGAGGCGATATCTTGAGAAAAGGGATACATACGATCCAACCGAGAAATATAGGATAACTTCTTGTCAGGGAGTTTTCACTGCTTGGAGACCAATTCCTCAAACTCTGAGTTAGAGAGAAAGGACTTGTGGGACCGTGTGGGTCGGCGGAAAGTGATCGCCTCGGGTGAGGAGGGAAGCTCGAGGTCAGTGATCTGTGTGATGTCTCAGACAGCTTTGATGAAACTGTCCACTGTAGATGACAGTTTGGAAGACTACTCCTCAACCAGTTTGAGATGGAAGCTGAAATTTTTCCCTCAGACAAAATCCTACTAGGAGGGGAGGAAGCAGTAGACTGCTCCCCAGAAAGGGGCAGGGACGAGACTGACGAGATAGGAGATACAGATGGTGAGCCAGAACTAGAAGATCTAACCCATTTTTGGGGCCTATGAGTAAGACATGAATGGAAAGTCCAAAGAGGGATTGATGGAGGCATGGATGCTTTGTTCAGAGGCCGGCATGCATCGCAAAGAAGAGTAGGCTGGCCACATGAACATTTTTAGCCAAATGTGAAGCAAGCATAGTAAGTTAAAATAGTCGCCTGTCAGGAGGATTCTCCTCTGGTGTCTGACATGGCAGTAGAGGGGTCACCACATTCCACTGTGACCCTCAGGCTGGTGGGCTTGCGTTCTTGTCTTCACTGGCACGGGGACAACAGTGCAGTGGTGTCCGCTCCACCTGCCCGACATTAGATGGGAAAAACAGGGGGATACCATTGCCCTTGTTTTCCAGCTGAAAGACAGAGGAAAAGATAAACTAACAAAAAAAAAAAGCAAAGATAGCCCGCTGTACCAGCCTCCTACAAACACTTAGCGAAGACTGAATTAGCTCAATCTCTGTAGGAGGGGTATATCCTATAGGAGGAATCAATACTTTATTTCTTAGTGTCATGCCTCCTAGTGGCAACAGCATATACCCACGGTCCAGTGGCGTAACTACCGCTGTAGCAGCCATAGCGGCTGCTATGGGGCCCGTGGCATGAGGAGGCCAGTGCCAACCGCCGACAGTGGCCATCGCATGGCCGATGCAGCCGCTATAGCTGCTACAGCGGTAGCGACGCCACAATAGTGTCTGCGTATCTCCCTGATCTCCCCACTCTGCCATTTACTAGGCTACAGGCCATTCGGCCTGCAGCCTATCAGGTGCAGGGACAGGAACCCTGCGCAGACCAACATGATGACGTCACTGGATCACGCCGTCCTACACAACTATCTTGTCGTTGATGTTTTGGGGGAGCTCCGTTCGTCGTGGGAATGGAGCTAGGTGAGTATAAAGTTTTTTTGTTTTATTTGTTTGGGAGGCGCTATTTACAGGGGGGGGGGGGTTCTATCTACAAGAGGGGGCTGTATGGCGCTATCTACAGGGGGGGGCTGTGTGGCTCTATATACAGGGGGCTATGCGGTGCTATCTACAGGGGAGCTGTATGGCACTATCTACGTGGGGGCGTATCTACAGGGGGGGCTGTATGCCACTATCTAGAAGGGGGAGGTGAGGGAGCTATCTACAGAGGGGTTGGATGGCACTATCTACAAGGGGGAGGTGGGGGCACCATCTACTGGGGTGGCTGTATGGCACTATAGACAAGTTGGAGGTGGGGCCACTATCTACAGGGGGGCTGTATGGCACTGTCTACAAGGAGGAGGTGGGGGCACTATCTACAGGAGGGCTGTATGGCACTATTTACAATTGGGAGGTGGGGGACACTATCTACAAGGGGGGCTGTATGGGCCTGTCTACAAGGGGGAGGGGGGCACTATCTGCAAGGGGGTGTGACACTACAGGGGGGCTGAATAGCACTGTCTGCAGGGGGGCTGTATGGCACAATCTACAGGGGGCACTATCTACAAGGTGGGCTGTGTGTGGCACCCATGGGAGGGGGGGCCCAGTCAAAAGTTAGCTATGGGGCCCAGTCTTTCCTAGTTACGCCCCTGCCACGGTCTGTGTCCACCAATAAGACAAACAAAAAATAGACAATTTCATGTAATAAAATACTACTGTATAACATATGTATAAGAAATGTCCTTTAATGCAACACTAACAAGAACTGATAAGTGCCAGATTATCATTCCATCATCGAAAAGTATATAACATTTCCTTGAGTAGAGTACAGTAGCAAACCTACCATAGAGGCCGTGCACACGACTGCTATGTGGCCCGTGGAGGGAGGTGAACTTGCAGGGGCCACTAGTAGGAACTCTTTTCATACAGATCCCATTGAGTTCAATACAAGCTGTATAAATCCATATGCAGTTAGCCCCCCTACTAGTAGTGGGCAAAATTATTTCAATTATCGAGTCCGAAAACAGAGCCCGCAAATACAAATTTAATCAGCAGATAATTTTGGACCTAATAAACGGAATGATAGACATGAACTTTAATAAAATCATTTTTGGCAGAGCTCTCAGGCTGGGTTCACACGACCTATTTTCAGGCGTAAACGAGGCGTATTATGCCTCGATTTACGCCTGAAAATACGGCTCCAATACGCCGGCAAACATCTGCCCATTCATTTGAATGGGTTTGCCGACGTACTGTGCAGACGACCTGTCATTTACGCGTCGTTGTTTGACAGCTGTCAAACGACGACGCGTAAAAATACAGCCTCGTCAAAAGAAGTGCAGGACACTTATATACATTATATGCAGGACACTTCTTGGGACGTTTTTGGAGCCGTTTTCTCATAGACTCTATTGAAAACAGCAGAAAAAAAGGCGCGAAAACGGCGCGAAAAACGCGAGTTGCTCAAAAACCGTCTGAAAATCAGGTGCTGTTTTCCCTTGAAAACAGCTCCGTATTTTCAGACGTTTTTGGCTCAGCGTGTGAACATACCCTTAATGGAGAATGGGAGCCATTCTGTGCTTTGCTGTGGGGCGCTATGATTTCTGTGTACAGCTCTGGTAGGGAGCCATCAGGCAGATAGCTCGCAAAGATCGCACATAGTAGATGCTTTTCTGTCAGTCAAAATCAAACATTACCTGATTGCTGTAACCCTTATCATCATATCCACCGAATATATACAGTTTTCCATTCAAGCACACCCCGCAACTGCCGGACATGGAGGGGGGCAGGTCACCGTCTGTTAGATGCATCCGCCTACAATTAACAACCAAGAGAAAAGAATAAGGCCTCATGCCATGTGCACGGCCGTGATTATTAAGTCGGGCGGCCGCGGAATGTCACCCGCGGGCCGCCCTGCAAATCGCGGGCATGCGCACGGCCACGTGCATTAACTTCTATGAGCCTGGATCGCAAAACACGGCCGTAATAAGACATGCCCGTTCTTTTTGCGGTTCAGGCTCTTGGGCCATGCACGGACCGTGGAAGCCACGGCCGTGTGCATGGGCCCATTGAATCTGCGGGTGAATTGCGGCCACATTTATTTCAATGGGCCCATGCACACGACCGTGGTTTCCACGGTCCGTGCATGGCCCAAGAGCCTGAACCGCAAAAAGAACGGGCATGTCTTATTACGGCCGTGTTTTGCGATCCAGGCTCATAGAAGTTAATGCACGTGGCCATGTGCACGGCCCGCGATTTGCGGGTGGCCCGCAGGTGACACTCCGCGGCTGTCCGACCCGAAAATTATGGCCGTGCACATGGCTATGGTCGTGTGCATGAGGCCTAAGGGGGGATTCACACGAGCGTGTATTCGGTCCGTGCGGGCCGCGTGGTTTTCACGCACCACGCATAGACCAATACAAGTCTATGGGGCAGTACAGACAGTCCGTGCTTTTTGCGCAGCGTTTGTTCGCTAAGTACAAAACGCGACAGGTTCAATAACTCTGCGTATTTCGCGCATCACGCACCCATTGAAGTCAATGGGTGCGTGAAAACCACGCAGGTTGCACGGAAGCACTTCCGTGCGAACCGACTGAAACAGCACACCAGCTGTCAAAAGGATGAATGTAAACAGAAAAGCACCACGTGCTTTTCTGTTTCCGAACATCCAAACAGAGTGTCTTTGAGATGAGCGAACCCGGACAAGCGAACCGAACTTCACCGGGTTCGGCCGAACTCGTTTTGGCCGAACCCGGCAAAAAAATGTCCGGTACGCGACGTCAGGAGTTAGTCACTGTCCAGGGTGCTGAAAGAGTTAAACTGTTTCAGCACCATGGACAGTGACTACCGATCCCAAAAAACATGAACCTGTAAAAAAAAAAACGAAGTTCTGACTTACCCATAACTCCCGGCTTCTTCCTCCAGTCTGACCTCCTGGGATGACAATTCAGTCCAAGTGACAGCTCCAGCCAATCACAGGCCAAGCACAGGCTGCAGCGGTCACATGGACTGCCGTGTCATCCAGGGAGGTGGGGCCCGATGTCAAGAGAGGCGCGTCACCAAGGACGCGTCACCAAGGCAACGGCCGGGAGGGAAGTTCTCGGTAAGTACGAACCTTTTCTTTTTTTTTAACAGGTTTTCACTGTCGAGGGTGCTGAAAGAGTTACTGCCAATCAGTTAGCTCTTTCAGCACCTTGGACAGTGACGGGCGTCGACTAGCCTCATCTCTATGATGGCGGCTGCGCGAAAATCACGCAGCCGCGCATCAGACACGGATGACACACGCAGCTGTCAAATGGTTTTTGCGCGCGCAAAACGCAGCGTTGTTTGCGCGCGCAAAAACGCAACGTCCGTCTGTATCTGCCCTAACACTGAGTAGATAGAAGGTATAATTCTTGAATAATTATTCTTGAATAATTATATATACACACACATATGAAGCTGAATGTATACATTACATAACACCCAGGACTACTTACCATAAACCACTTTCAGTGTCATAGACCCAGATCTCATCGTGTGGTAGATAAACCTCATTTTCTTCAATTGTCTGTAGAAGAAATATCATCTTTATTTAGTCCTGTATAAAAAAAATAAGCACCAGGTGCCCCCCGGGATCTGCCTGCCGGGCGGGGAGTGGTGAGGAACCGGAGTCCACCGCCAATCAAAAATATATCACTTATCGCATGGATAGGTTATAAACCTTCAAGGCCGGAATACCCCTATAGGGGTGGCTTCACATGCAGCGTTTTTAGGAAAAATGTCACGTATTTAGTGGCTTTTTTTGACGCAAAAACGCAGCGGCCAGATATTAACTTGAAGTCAATAGGGAATTATTTAACGCATTACAGTGTGGTTTTTTTTGGTGACTTTTTTATTTCTTTTGCGTTTTTTTTTAAAATCTGCCAAGCTGGCTTTGTTTTTGTTTTCAGCATTTATCTGCGTTTTTCTCCCACAGACCTCCTTAGGTCCCTTTTTTTTTAAAAAAAAAGTGCTCGTCAATGTGCGTGATGTTTTATTATGGCGTTTTTTTTTCGGAATAAAACGCGTTGCGACGAAAAATCTTTGCATAACGTGATCTGGGAAACATGATTAGCAATGTAAAAAAAACAACACGCCTACAAAAGACGCAGGTAGTAAAACTGCAAAAAAAAGCCAGCAAAATCGCCACAAAAAACGCATAAACTATTTTACTATAAAACTTTAGGGCTTTTTTGGGCCATAAAAACGCCACACTAAAACTGTGTGTGAAGGAAGCCCAATGGGAGGGGTTTGTAGTGGAAGATTTGGCGCTGTAGATGGACATCTCATCCAGTAACAAGTCTGTGGCATCGTTGTGGCATGAGATTCAGGGTATGTTCACACAACAACGCCAAATACGTCTGAAATTACGGAGCTGTTTTCAGGCGAAAACAGCTCCTGAATTTCAGACGTTTTGACAAGTGCACGCGTTTTCGCGGCGTCTTTTACGGACGTAATTGGAGCTGGTTTTCATTGGAGTCCATGAAAAACGGCTCCAATTACGTCCCAAGAAGTGACATGCACTTCTTTGAGGCGGCCGTCTTTTTACGGCGGTTTGGAGCCGTTTTTTCAGCTGTAATTCGACGCGTAAAACGCCTGAATTACGTCCGTAAATAGGGCGTGTGAACATACCCGCATACATTACAATGAAATTTATTAAGAGAACTAAAAAAAAATCTTGATTGAAAAAATAAATAAAACAACTCCACATGCTCTATCTTTGGGTCCTGTCGGAAATAGATCAATGGATTCCGTCAGGCGCCGTTGGTGTCCACCATGCGACGCATTTGGCGCTTGTTTATTTTCTGCTTCTATGACGGAGCAGAACGGAAATAGTGACGCAAGTGTGAACAAAGCCTAAAGAGAACAAACTCACGACTGGATCTATATTTTTCTCCCATTGACTTTAACCGCTTTCCGCCGCGGTTAGTTTTGACCTTTCTAATGCCGCGTTCTTGGGGTCATTTTTTTTATTTTATCCTCCGCGCTTTCCAAGAGCCATAACTTCTTTTTGATTTTTTTCTGGGACCAGTTGTATTTTCTAATGGCACCATTTTGGGGTACATAACTTTATAAACTTCCTCTGAGGGGAATGGAAACATTTTTTTAATTCCACCATAGTTTTTCTGCATTTTAAATTGACGCCGTTTTCAAAGTGTGAATTTAGCCTTAGGCTACATTCAGACGAGCGTGTCCGATTTGCGTGTGTAAAAAACGCAGCATTTTTCCTACATTTCTTGTCCGTGCGCGTTGCGTGTTGCCATCAGTGTGCTTTGCGTGTGGCTTGGGTTTATTACGTGCCTGCAAGCGCTTCATTTTTTCTTTTACATTTATTTCTCTGCCATTCTATGCATTTGATGCGTGAAACACGGACAGCACGCGAATGTGCGTCCGTGGTTTTCACGCACCCATAAACTTCAATGGGTGACCGGGTGCGTGAAAACGCACCAATTGCAGTGTGTTTCACGCGACGTGATAAACAACGCATGCGTGAATGGCCCCGTTGAATTGCATGGGTCCGCGTGCTGCCAGTGATTTCAACGCAAGCACACGGACGAGTATTACGCTCGTCTGAATGAGCCCTTACAAGGTAAAGCACGACCCCCCCCCCCCCCAGCCCTTTTTATACGTTTTGTCGTGTTGTATGACAGGATTGCGGCACTTCACACAAATGAAATCGGTAGTTATGGGCAACGGCAAGATAACCAGTCTGTGCGTTGTTGTTTTTTTTTTGGGGGGGGGGGGGGGGGGCATATTTCAAACACCCTTCAGTCACAGGTCATGTTTTGTGGCACTGACACCGGGGTTTACAGATTTGTCAGAGAACGTTGGACAGATCCTTGACCAAATTCCCGCCCAAATTAGGTCAACCTGAGGTAATGCGTCACCAGCGTGTCTGCCGGTACCGCATAAATGACTCCATAGTGTGAATTGCACAGAGCTCCAGGCCACCTCTTACCACATATCCCCCCCATACATAGAGACAGTGCTGGTCCACGGCAGCGCAGTGACCGCTCCTCTCCTCCGCCACACAGAAGCGATGTGCAGCGGCCATAACCTGTCAGTGAAGTCTGAGGTGATCCCCAACTGTCAACATCATCCCGTGTACAGTAATAACACAGACGGACGGGTGGCTGCGAGGGACAAACCACCTGACGCGTTTATAAATAACGTCTCTTCTCAGAGAGAGAGAGATATATTTCAATAAATGACCGACTCCGTAGTCCTATACTATGTGTGGGAGTATTGTTCTTTTGAGAATTGTTGCTCTACACAGAGCATGTTCGGGCTTGTTGTTCTATGCAGGTCATGCTGAGGATAGTATAAAGTTAGGCTGGAACTTGTAGTCCTAGATCTGTTGGTAATCACACTCTGGTTATAGACACGCACTATATCAAAGCTGGTGGCGAAAGAAAAAAAATGACATATGCAATGCATACTAGAGCCTAGCAAAGTTTGGTCTTCGACAAAATGGCGACATCATGCGGACATAGGAGGAAAACAAAGTGTCTACTCTAGTGTCAGTCTATTCGTGTTCTAGAGCGGATGTTAGTGCAATGACGTCATCACAGCTGTCTGTGGGGTTTGGCGCGAACATTTCGAGATGGCAGCTGATAGATTGAAGAGTAAAGTCTCCTCCGCCTTTAAAATGCATGGCCTCCTACTGCGGGCGTGAGTAACCCTAATATAGTGTGCAGCTTGATGTATGATGGTGTGATTATAGGTTATGTGTAATTATGTATTACTTCAGTTTCAGTAAATAAAGTTCTGCAACTTTCTATTATAGTTTGTGCTTCAATTTCTAGCTTTTTTTTTTTAAACACCTCTGCTTGCTGTCATTGTATTTTGTCCTTTTGTTTATTTCTAAAGGATAAAAGTCTGTCCTGGTCGTGTGATCACACAGGTGCAGGGCTTGTTACAGTAGAGCGCTCTGATAACTGTACTGTAACGAGCCCTGCACCTGTGTGTCCATCACGTGACCCAGACAGATTTTCATCCTCTGGAAGTTAACCATGAAAGATCCCATTCAATAATTGCACTAAGTATATGATAAAATTCTGACCTGGTTTCTGTTTATAACAACTGTCT
The DNA here is from genome assembly GCF_050947455.1 of Rhinoderma darwinii. Classification (NCBI taxonomy): domain Eukaryota; kingdom Metazoa; phylum Chordata; class Amphibia; order Anura; family Rhinodermatidae; genus Rhinoderma; species Rhinoderma darwinii. Next base: position 73,331,457 of record NC_134698.1, on the reverse strand, counting down.
TTTTGACGGGAAAAATAGCTGAATGTGTCGTTATTTTTCACGTCAAATAGGATGGAATCTGTGACCGAGATGTGTACAGGGTAAAGATGAGCGAGTTTCCTGAAACGCGACTTGCGGGGAATTTATTGGGATTGAATAGACGGCGCCCCGATTGCCCCGTCTGACTGATGTCCAAGTTGCATATAGTCCTAGAAGACTTCGGAGAGTCAGACAGGGAAATCGGGCACTTGATTCCATCCTCGTCTGGTCTTCCGTATCGAGTCGTCCCTGCTAGCCTTCTGAGATGACGTCATTTTGTTCCGTGTGACTGCTGCAGCCAATCACAGGCTGCATTGGTCACATGGGACAAAACGACATCATCCCTCAACGCCTGCTTTTTTTGCTGTTGGTGAAGCGGGAATGGGATTTTGGCGAATCAGAAACTTTTGGGAAATTTGGACCAAATTCAATCGGTTCGCTCATTTCTAGAACACAACCTTATGACTGCGCTTTATTTGCGGATTTTATTTCTTTCGGATTCTGTACGAACCTGCCAGAAAAAAAAATGGTGGCATGCTCCATCAGACTCCGTGCAGAGGTATAAGGAAGCGTTCTAGGGGAGGATACATAGGACGCGTGTGCGCGGTGGTCGTACGTTACGATGAGCCATTTTTTGTGATAACTTATATCAGGAATGATCGAAATTCTGCAGACTTCAGATGCTGGTCGGGACCCGCCAGGAGCTATTTTGACATCGCTAGAGGTCCAGCAATAAGAACTCCGACAGACATTAAAGGGGTTGTCTCATAAAGCCCATATTACAGCATATGGATATGGTAGAGGGGGTTCCCTGCTCAGGACCCCCTCTATACGCCAGAGCTGAGCGGGTGTTACACAGTCAGCCATACATCAGTGGCCACTGCGGGGGATGTGTCCGGCTATCCTCGGCTTCCCCTGGTAAAATCAGCTGTTTTCTGGGTGATTCTACGGACGGACCCGTGGCGGCTCCTATATTAAGGGGTGCTCTGTGCCACTTTAAAGAGTAACTGCACTTTCAGCAAACTTTTGATATGTTTTTAGAATGTCCACATGAGCCGTCTTCAGCCTGACGGAGCGCTGATCACAGCCGGGGATGCCGGGTGCTCCACTGAGCGCTTCTGCTTCTTCGTTTCAGCGTCGTTGGGGGTCTCGGTACCTGGACCTCCACCGATCCAAACTTTTGATATGTCTCTATGACCTATCAAAAGTTTGAGGAGTGCAGATATTCTTTAATTAAAAAACTGTGCAAAGAAATTGTGTATTCTCTTCACCTGAATGTATTCTTTTTAGGGAGGCCAGCAAGTACCTAAGTGAAGCGCTGAGGTCTGTAAATGAAGTAGAACTTGAGGATGTCATAGACAGTGTCATCGATGCCGTGGAGAAGCAGCCATGTAAGTATCTTATTTTTACCTTACTTGCTTTAGGCCTCGTGCACACTGCTGTATTCCGTGGTGCAGTAATGCGATGTCCGTAGACTGCTGTAGATACATAGTGCACCTTCCTTTGCCCCGTTTTCCATACAAACCAATAGTTGCTTTCATTGGTATGTTGTGGTGGAGGCAAAGGAAATGATATGTGACCATTGTGCTCGGAGCTCCCAGACTTCACCAATGTGATCTGCTGACCTGTATCTATCTCTTTGTATACATTTCCCCTTTAAGGGTGCCCCTTCATGCTGTTTCTGTGCTGCAGTTGCAGTTTTGCCGCACATTGCTGCGGTCTTGCAATGCGGCCCGCGCTGCTTGTACAGGTGAAGCACATTGAAATTATTTGTTTTACCTGTACAAGCCGCAAGGCGCATGACCCCAGCGTGCCTGGGCACCCAAATTCTTCTAATCATTAAAGGGGTTTTCTTAGTTCGGATAAAGGGTGGAATGCTATAAAACAATAAGACCCATTACTCACCTCACCAAATCCAGCGCAGCCGCTGCGGTGCTCTCCGCTTCTTTGTTGACTGTGCTGCATCGATGACTTACCCGTATACCAACGTCATCGCTGCAGCACTGTCAACATAGAGCGCCGCAGAGCACCGGAGCGCCGTGGATTGGTCATGTGAGTAATGATTTTGTGTTTTTTTTTTTTGGGTACGAAATTTGCAGATAAAAACAAGGATCTATACGGCGCTGCTGGTTTGTAGTGGACACATGGAAATCCTGAGATCGGGTAATAGTTTTGTAAAAAACTGTTTTAATTGCAACGCGTTTCAGCACCGAACCGGCGCTTTCATCAGGCATAGGTTTACAGAAGGAAAGAGGCAGGTTTATATAGCGCCAGTTCAGACTGGATAATTGCTCAGAAAAAACCGCGAAAACACAACATCAGGTCAAAGTTCAAAAAAATGTGTATATACAATCAATAGACGAATCATAATATAAATACATGGATGATAAAAATAAAGATAATAACAAATAAAAAGAATTCATAACAAAGACACATTTTAAACTAGTCGATGTCAATAGCTATATTGACTTCAGAAGCGCCCATCATCGTCCCTGGTTGAAAAACGTACCTTTTGGGCAATTCCGTAGGATAAGAAAAAACTGTAGTACTAACAACGACTTTGTCAAAGAATGCGGGGTCCTTGAAAAAAGGTTCAAAGATAAAGGTTTCCCTAAAAACCTCATAAAAGGTGCACGACTAAAAGCTTCTAAGCTAACACATATATCTTGCCTCAATCCCTCAGCTAAGATTCCTAAATTGGGTGCAACTAATCCCCATCTCAATTTCATCACCACCTTCAACAGGGGTAACAAAACAATCAGGAACATACTTTCCAAACATTGGCACATCCTCAGGACTGATCCGTATTTAAGAAACGCACTACGATGTAAACCAAATATTACTTTCCGACGGTCCCTATCCCTTAAAAACATTTTGGCCCCCAGCAGAATTAATAAACATCCTATTACCAACACAGACTTTCTTTCTAGTATAAAAGGGTCCTTCAGATGCGGACACTCACGTTGCCTTTGCTGTAAGTCCATTAGCCACAGAAAATTGAATTACACATCCACAGTCACCAATGAAACTTTCAGTATACAGTCTCTGCTGAATTGTGGCAGTTCTTTTGTCATCTATTTATTAGAGTGTCCATGTCATTTGCAATACATTGGTAGAACCACTCAGTGTCTGAGAACCAGAATCAATAACCATCGTTTCAATATAAATAACGGATATCTCAAGCACAGTGTCTCTAGACATTTTTTCCGTATGCATAACTGCGAATTCAATAAAATTAATATTACTCCAATAGAACACATCAGCAGTGACGTCCCAAACAGATTTAGCAAATTGAAACAGAGAGAAAACTATTGGATTTTTAAATTGAACACTCTTCACCCTTTGGGTCTGAATGATATTACAGAATCATCCTTAGATTAATTAAACCTTCTATCCTTCAGATCTTCCCAGCATGACATGTTCTACTACACTAACTTATGTTCCATTTTTTCCACACGGAGTCAAACATACCCTCCTGTTGTGGACACACGACCAATACCCACAAGTAATAGACCTACCTATTAATCTTAGTCCCTGCTACACATTGATATCTGGTAATCATCTTTCACTCACCCACCGTCTGATGCTCACACTCTGTCCCGGTCTGTCAGCCTCCGACGGTCCTTCCTGAGCCTCCCTTCCTCCTCTCGCGCTTTGCGTTCCATCTTGCGTTCCACTTGGTTTTGGAGCGCTTCGGCTTCCGTTACCCTTCTGGTCTCCGTGGCGACATGTAAACTAAACATAACATACAGTATCACTTCCTAACAATACATACAAACCCTTAGTCAAACAACGTTTACCCACCCCATTTTTCCCATGACACCTTATGCATTTTTCCTGTTAATAAAAATATGAATAAAACGATGACATTTATTTACACAATTTAGTTTTTAACTTGCTACGATCCTTTTGTTGAGTACACAGCCTCTTTTATTATTTTTTATTTGTTATTATCTTTATTTTTATCATCCATGTATTTATATTATGATTCGTCTATTGATTGTATATACACATTTTTTTGAACTTTGACCTGATGTTGTGTTTTCGCGGTTTTTTCTGAGCAATTATCCAGTCTGAACTGGCGCTATATAAACCTGCCTCTTTCCTTCTGTAAACCTATGCCTGATGAAAGCGCCGGTTCGGTGCTGAAACGCGTTGCAATTAAAACAGTTTTTTACAAAACTATTACCCGATCTCAGGATTTCCATGTGTCCACTACAAACCAGCAGCGCCGTATAGATCCTTGTTTTTATCTGCAAATTTCGTACCCAAGCGGTCTCCTTTGGCGACCGGCCCGGATCTGGCAGCAGCTACCTCGTGGACCCCAGTGCTCAACTCTTCTAACCTACACGGTGAGCATTTATATTTCTTCACCACCTTACACCACCTTCTTGATCCATACCAAGTGGCGCCGTGGCTTTTTCTCTCCCCGTTGTGTTTTTTTTTTTAAATTGTTTTATGGCATTTCCCCCTTTTTTTTAAAAAAAAAAAAATTTATTTCAGGAAAACGGCTTTAAATGGCGACTTGGAATTATGCTCTTGGACATTGTAGAAACGGAAATAATCCTTTTTTAATATTTCTGAGCACTTGGTATCGTTGTTGTGATAATTATATACTGTGTGTTCTCTGATTGACTATTACAACGTTCTAGTGTCTTCTAACATGATTGAGAAGTCGGCAGTGGAGACCGCAGTACAGGAATGCAGCCGCACGTGTGATGAAACCATGTAAGATAACGTTTATGATCATTCCTGGGGATATTGGCCTGATCCATTTTATAAGTATAATATGAATAGACCCTGGCAAGAAAATACATCGGAAGAAAGGACAGAATCATTCCCTTTGCAGATATAATTCCCCTTTAACTACCAAAATCTGCCCCAACTTTATAATGCTGGTCGGGTTAGAAGAAACTATTCTATGAAGGACCAGTTTAATAAATGATGGGTCGTATGGATGTCATAGAGGGCAGTGCCCCACTCAGGACTCCTCAGAGTGGATCGCCACTAACAAAACGCAGGTCACTGTGTTATATGGTCGACTAAATATTTGAATTTGTAATAAAACATTTCACCAGCAGTGGCCGCTGCAGGTGCAACGTATGGCCAGCCGGCGCATTCCCTAGGGATATCATCAGAGGTTTTAGAAGCTTAATTTTAGGCCTTATTCACACGTACGTGTTAAACGTCTGTGGGACGGCCGTTGAAACAGCGGCCGTCCCACGGACCTATGTAATTCAATGTGGCCGTTCACACAGCCGTTGTTTCAACAGACCGTGTGAAGGGTCCGTGGGAAAATAGGACATGTCCGTTCTTTTCGCGCATCACTCCACAGACTCTCAACTATGGGGGATGCGTGACATCACGTACCGCAGTGCTGAGCACGGATGCACCACGGGCGGGAAAAACTGCAGTTTTTCATGTCTGAGATGCGCAGCGCTCGTGTGAATCAGGCCTTAAAGAGAAGTTGTCTTGATGAGATATCCCCCCTTATACACTGTAAAGTCTCTCAAATTCTATTGCATCAGCTGTGATTGCTCGAGGATGCGGCGGATGGCCACATATTTTGCTGCAGGAGAAATTTCGTATTACATGGCCCCCATTCTAATACATGGACAACCAAGAAATACATGGTTGTGCTCAGTCCTTCAGAGTGGGAGCCTCTCTTTCCAGACGTCTGTATTCTGTAACCGGGCATAGGGACTTGGTCCTTATAGAACAACCCCATTAGGTAGTCCAGTTGAGTTCTGTTAAGTCACATTACTAAAACAATGACTGTAGTAATGATTTACATATTATGGACCATATATTTACTATTTTAATCCACCACTGGTCATGTGTTACGTTGGATTGCCTATCTTCTTTTTGTGTGTTCCAGAGAGCACATCTTCAACATTATTGGAGCGTACGACATCCCACGATTCATCTATAACTGCGAAAGAAAGAAATTCCTGCCGTGAGTGAATCTGTTTTTTTTTTTTTTGTTTTTTTTTTATCGCTGTTCATTTCCATATTCCACAAAGGAGACTTTAAATTAAAAATGATTTCAATTGCCCGTATACTCCACCGCTTCTCATTCATTAGATGCGCTGTAATAACGAAACCATTCACCGTGTAGTTCTGTAAACATGCGATTTGTTTTAAACTTTTTACGTATCTGCATACATTTTCCTGTGTTCTGCAGCATAAAAATAGTTAATTATCCTGAACCCAACCTGCTCGGCAGTGCGAGAGACAAAGCAGAGTTATTCCGAGAGAGATACACAATACTTCAGCAGGTGAGATGGCTGGATGTCGAAATGTAACTACCTGCCCTTATTGTTTCTGATACTGAGTAACTACACAACAACTTGTGTGATGATCACAGGAGGTGGCCAGATTCTCCGCTTCTGGGAGTAAATAATGAAGAGTCCCATGAAATAATTAAAAGCAGAGCTGAGAAATTAAAGCGACCCTCCAGTCCCGCGACAACATTTTGAATATGACGGGGAAAATTGAGTTATTCCCTGGTACCCTCCAGTTGTGCCCCTCTGCTGTGGATCTGCCACATTGGGGTTCCCTCTGTGTTCCAACATGGCTGCAGGACTAATTAGACTGAGTCTGGGACACTCCCACCGTTCTTGGGTTGGCCAGAGTTGCTCACGTGAGGAGTTCTGGGCAACCAGAGAACAAAGGGAACGTCTTAGACTCAGTCTGAAAAGCGCTGTGCCCATTTTGGGACAACACAGAGGGGACCCCAACGCAGCGGATCCACAGCAGAGGGGCGCAACTGGAGGGCACCAGGTAATATAACTCTATAAACCTCCGTCATTATTTATAATTTTGTGCTGGGACCGGAGGGACGCTTTAATAAAGTATATGAGAAAATCACATAACATATCATTGTACAACAATTAAACATGATTTGCTAAACTAGAATACCCCTTAGGATAGTCAGATGCATGTTTTTATAAGCAGATACATGTGGGAGGAAATTCCTATTTCAAGTGGAAGGATGAATTCTGTATTTGTACAGTAAAGATGGTTACATGTGATCTAGAATTGATGTGCGTTTTGTGTATTACAGAGGACTCACAGACATGAGCTCTTCACACCGCCTGTCATTGGAGCGAACCCTGATGAGAGCAGAAGCAAATTTCAGGTATAATGGAGGGACATATTGCTGGACTCTGGACAAGCGCTGTTTAAATGTCTTATTTAGAGCGTACGGACTTCATAGAGAGGTATCTCCGACTCCCCAACTTTCCCTTACGATATTGGCTAATTGCCTTGATAGCCTTCTAAAGAGAAGGGATCGTCCTGTTGAGACAGCCGCTTTTCTATATACATCCCCCTGTATAAAGCCATTTATAGTTACGCAGATGTGACATATTTAGTTCTTTTTTTTGTGTGTGTCTTTTATAGCTCAAAACTGTTGAAAACCTCTTAGGCAGTGCATCAAAGTTGGGAGATGTGATTGTACTCGGAATGATAACGCAGCTGAAGGAGGTGAGAGAAAAACACACTCTTGACTAAACTGCCAGTAATTCAGCACTTCTGGATGTGATGGTTGTTTAATTATTTGACCGGCCTGAACGTAGCGATGAATCTGTTGTATTTAGTTAATATACTTTATTGATGAAAATCACTAATTTATTGGTCTTGATTTTTGATCTGTATTAATATCTTTTATGTTCTATTGACAGGGAAAATATTTCCTGGAAGATCCCACTGGAACAGTTCAGCTTGATCTCAGCAAAGCAATATCCTTTCTTTTATTTATATATATATATATATATAGTTTTTTTATTTTTTTTTATTTTATGTCTTTAAAATTTTGACAATGACATGCCCTCTTATGGATCACGTTCTATTTGGTGTGTTCCTATAAACCATAACTTGAATGTTACACAGAATTCTTTTTGCCTTCTCCATTGTACCGTACATGCAAACACGTTTTTACCATTAGGGTATGTTCACACGAGGGCGTCTGTAACGGCTGAAATTACGGGGATGTTTCAGCCTGAAAACATCCCCGTAATTTCAGCCGTAACGTCATGTGCAGGCGCTTGAACGCCGCGTCCATTACGGACGTAATTGGCGCTGCTATTCATTGAAGTCAATGAATAATGGCTCCAATTACGGCCAAAGAAGTGACAGGTAACTTCTTTGACGCGGGCGTCTATTTACGCGCCGTCATTTGACAGCGGCGCGTAAATATACGCCTCGTGTGAACAGACAAACGTCTGCCCATTGCTTTCAACGGGCAGATGTTTGTCAGCGCTATTGAGGCGCTATTTTCGGACGTAATTCGGGGCAAAAACGCCCGAATTACGTCCGTAATTAGTGCGTGTGAACATACCCTCATTCTCACCAGTCTCAATCCTTTAGACGGTAATGAGTCTGTTTTTCAAGTCGTACCAAATATTAGGTTTCTTTCCTAGCAATTTTTGAGTTGGCTGTCTAGCCCAGCATCTTAACCAAGCGGCTGCAGGGTTGGCATTCTATATTGCCAGCGTTTTGCAAACTTGACCCAAATATAAAAAAGTGGCGCTAACCTGTATCCAGGTAAAAATACGTTTATAATATCACAAATATATTGTTTGCTACAAAAACGTAAACGCTGCTGTTGCGTCGACGGTTGTGTTCAGGACCCTTACATCGTTGCATTGTTTTTTTTCTTCTCTCTACTGTATTTTGGCTATTTAGTAATATGTTTCTTTAACATCATTGCACCAGTTCCATAGCGGCTTGTACACCGAGTCCTGCTTTGTTTTATCAGAAGGTAAGATCACAGCACGTCATGATTTTGTTTCGTTACTCTATAGAGTAGATATGTAATATGTTGTTTGTTTTTTATGCAGGCTGGTATGAAGACAAAGTATTTTATGTAAATGCTTTTGGATTTCCTCCCACTGAACCTTCCAGCACAACACGGTAAGGAGATTTTTTTTTTATTGTTGCATTAAATTTGCCTTCTGAATATATTGGGGCAACTCATAATATTGTTTTAGCGCTATGGAAATGTAAGATCTATTGTTAAACTGATCAATTTGTGAAAGTATATCATTCCTCAAAGGGTTAGTCTCGTCACAAAGTGATGGCATATATCGCTAGGATATGCCATCACTTTCTGATCGGTTGGGGTCTGATTGCCGATCCTGAGATTCAATTCACTGTGGCGGTGCAGGGGACTGCAGCACGACCCCACTAACTTGAATGGAGCTGTGCTGCAGTTCCTTTGGGATCGGATAGGAATAACCCTTAAAGAAACATCAACCACCAGGTTTTCCCTCCTTTGTGAAAAATGGGGCATAGTCTTTCTTGTACAGGTAAAATCCCTTTTCAATCATTTTTTTCTTAGGGCATATTACGGTAATACCAATTTCTTTGGTGGACCATCCGCAACATCCGTGAAGGCTTCAGTCAAACTTAAACAACTGGAAGAGGAGAATGAGGACGCCATGTTTGTGATTTTGTCTGATCTGTGGTTGGATCAGGTGGAAGTGATGGAGAAACTTCATGTCATGTTCTCAGGTATTTTCAGTCTTGACCGCAATAATATTTTGAATGTTCGATACAGACCCTTCCCCTTCATACAACTTATAATGGCGGTCACTGGGCAGGATGATTAGATATTCGATACTAATCACTGAAATGTAAGCAGTCGGCAGTGCCACAGTATACTTCCGTCATTCACTCCTTTGATTAGGATTTGGTAGAGCTTGTCGGCCGTAGTGGTGAATTCAAATTCCGTGAACGGAGGGATTGTAAAAAGTAGCTTTAAACACTAAGGGGGAATAGTTCTCCACCTGCTGTATTATCCGCATTGCTCCTGCTGATTGGGAATTACAATGATGCAGTCATCTAGTATAATACGTAGGCTGGGATTCAATTAGAAGTCTCGCAACTTTCTTGGGATTTTCATAAATAAGCACCTACGTGCAACGCAATGTGTTCCTATGGACTGTAACTGTAGTTTTGGCATTCTATACATCTATTATAGTAACTGTTGAGCAAGTTGTTAGCCATTTTACTCCTTGATAAAAAAAAAAAGTCACTGCCTGAAGAGAATGATTACAATTATTTTAATAGTATTATTCCTAAAATTGGCCCTTGAAGCCCAAAAGTATCTAAATGCAGGCACAAGCAGATGGTCAGAACGTGTGAGATAGGTCTATGGGTGATAGATGATAAACCCTATAAATCTCTATTTATGATATAACTGATACACTAAACCAACTGCTACAAAATAATCCTACGCGTTTCAGTCCCACGTGTCTTAGTGGTACATCATCAGGGATTATGTTATTGAATTTCGCTACATGCCGGTTAGCCCTATTTTCGTACTGGAAAAGCCTCCCGGCATGTGCACGACTCTGATAAAAATGGCCGCCCTTTTTATCAGATGTGCCACTAAAACACGTGGTACTGAAACGCGTAGATTTATTTTGTAGCAGTTGGTTTAGTGTATCCGTTATATCATAAATAGAGATTGTGGGTTTATCATCGATCACCCATAGACCTATCTCACACGTTCTGACCATCTGCTTGTGCCTGCATTTAGATACTTTTGGCCTTTAAGAGCCAATTTTAGGAATAATACTATTAAAATAATTTTAATCGTTCTCTTCAGGCAGTGACCTTAGGTTTCGTTCAATTGAATTCAATCAGTGTGCACAGTGACCTATTGATAAAAAAAAACACCCCCCCCCCCCCCCACAGACACACAAAAAAAAATCTGCCTTCGCCTAGTTAGTGCCAGCTGTCTTTTCAAACTCATTAAATTAGGCAACCCGTGACCTTTTTAGATATTTTTATATTAAAGCCGCAAATGTATTTTTACCTCTTTTCAGGCTATTCCACAGCTCCGCCAACTTGCTTCATCTTCTGTGGCAATTTCTCTTCAGCGCCCTATGGGAAAAATCAAAATCAGTCACTGAAAGGTACATTAGTGTACATGAGAAAATACACGGACATTATACAACGGATACTTGATCATTCTGGTTTTCGATCATGCTGCATGCTGATGGCTTTCTGGTTTATTTACATCTGATAAATGGATGACCTGTAACATGATATTGTATCTATAAGACAGTAGTGTGACTAGAACCATAGACTTATGAGAAAACGAAAATATCACAATAGCGTCTGACTATATGATTTATATTATCTGTTAAATGGCAGAGGCTCCTGATGGTTTGTATGTTTACTAGTTATTTCTGGTCACGGTTATTTGTTACTCAAAGAAACTTTAGGGAATGTTTTTAATTTCTCCCCCCTGAACTTTTAGACTCTTTGAAGACTCTCGCAGATGTGATATGTGAGTACCCAAGTATACACAAAAGGTAAACCTTTCTTATTTGCTTTATTCTTGGATGTTTCTATGTGTTTTTTTCACACAGATCCATCACTTTCTGAAGTTTTCCCTTTTTAAATGTTTGTTTTGTTTCACATTTAACAGCAGCCGGTTTGTGTTTGTACCTGGTCCTGAGGACCCCGGCCCTGGTTTCATCCTGCCCAGGTAGAATTACATCTCAATGTTGGTTCATATTTTGCTGTCTAATTTCATCATTTACTCATGGATAACTGTGAGTAAATCCTATTTTTGCTGAACTTTAATTCTTTCTTTCGTAACATTTTCTGCAGGCCTCCTATCGCAGAACACATTACAGCGGACTTTAGACATCGAGTGCCTTTCTCCATTTTCACTACAAATCCTTGCAGGTGGGGTTAACTTGTCACTTAAATCATACCTTGGTTTGTACAGATATTTATCAGTGTTGTCTGTGACTTTATGCAGTTCTTAAATGGTAACTAAACTTTTAAAAAAGTTTTGACATGCCAGAAGTTTTGATCGGTGGGGGTCTGAGCGCTGAGACCACCACCGATTTCTAAAACGAAGCAGCAGAAGCGCTCGGGTGAGCGCTGTGCCACTTAGTTTCTGATCGGCTTTCCTCGGAAAGCCGAGCGAGCGGTGTTTTACGTGATCAGTGGTGGTCTCAGTGCTCGGACCCCCATTGATCAAAACTTCTGACATGTCAAATGGTTTTTAAAAGTTTAATTACAAATATGTGTGGTGTGTATTATACATGCACATGGGATGTTCGTATGTGAATAACAGGCTGAATTGACATCTGCTCCAATCCAGATAATCCGTTTAGGGACTGAATATTTGGATTTATTTTACCAATTTTGCCATTCAAGTGTATAATGCAATAGCAATGAACCCAATGCAGTCCATTTTTAAATGTGATACTTCCATAGAAACACCAAATAGAAATTCATTAGGAAAACCTTCCCTCAAAATGAATGATGGGTAAGTAACTGGCAATAATGACCAGCCTTGTGTTTAATGTAACTTCTCTCAATTCTCAGAATCCAATACTGCACACAGGAAATTGTCGTGTTTCGGGAGGATCTGGTGAACAAAATGTGCAGGAACTGTGTGCGCTTCCCTAGCAGCAGTTTGGATATTCCAAATCATGTATGTTATTTGCTCTCGTCCTCACTAGTTTTCTTACATCGTCTAGTGTGTTACGTTTCATTAACATTTCTCTCCCCTTTTGCTTCATTTTGTAGTTTGTGAAAACGATCCTGTCTCAGGGTCACTTGACGCCTCTTCCGCTCTTTGTCAGTCCGGTGTACTGGGCATATGATTATGCTTTGCGCTTATATCCTCTGCCTGATTTAGTAGTCATCGCAGATAAATACGATCCTTTCTCCATCTCGAATACAGAATGCCTCACTATCAACCCTGTAAGAAAACCTTTTTGTTACCATTACTTGGTTTTGCCTATGGCAGAGAACGGAGGGAGACCATTTCAGCTCTCAATATTTGCAAAGTAGCACCGAAAATGCAGGATTCTTCATTTTTCTGGAAAAATGAAAGTAACAAGCAGTCTCTCATGAGGCAATCCCATAAAGAGCTATCGTGCTTCCTAAGATATGCCTTAAAGAGTTACTCACACCTTAGACATTTATGGCCTATCCATAAGATATGCCATAAATGTCTGATAGATGTGGGTTCAAGCTCTGGGACCCGCATCTATTTCCAGAACGGGGTTCACCTGCCCTCAGGTGGCCACTGCATTCACGGGAGAACCGATTGGGAGGTGGGCACTCTGCTCTCTATTGATTCCTATGAGGGTTACGGAAACGGTCACACTCCGCCTGGATGATGCAGGACGGTTGTGACATCTAAGAACGTTGTTTTAATTCCGGGCCGCAAGTGATCTGGTCTCCTGCCTCGTAATGATTTGCTGTACATGGACACGTGACTAGTAACAACCAATCGCTGGCCGCAGAGGTGATATCAGTTGATACAGCACGTTACCAATGCTGCCTGCGATTAACTGTTGTGTTCATATGTCCAGGTACTATTTGTCATTGATCTGCCGAGATCGATATTGCATTTTGTTAGTTTTAGATATTTGGGGTACAATAGACGTTACTCTTAGGGGGTCAGAGACCCCTTTTAATATTTTTCCCCAGCAGAACGTAACCATGAGTAAAATTGTAGTCTGAGGGTATATGGCCAAAAAATGTCTTTGTGAGGTGAGGCAAGTATTCTTCAAGCTTCATAATACTGATCATGCTAAAAGAATAAAATATGAATCTATGTAAACGAACTACAAACTTTTTTTCAAAAAACATCGGTCAGTCCATTGCATTGAGGTAGGGGGTTTCTTTCTTTATGTAATGTAACTATTTGAGTTCCTTTGCTCCATTTTTATTTTTTTTAATTCAGGGTTCATTTCCAAGAAGTGGATTTTCCTTTAAGGTCTATTACCCATCCAATAGAACAGCGGAAGACAGGTAAGAGTCCCTCGTTACAAGTCTTTGCAGATGTTTCTCAGTTTACAGCTGTAGTGCAAGGGACAGAACTCGCTGCATTAGGGCTCATTCAGACGAGCGGGTATCACGTTAAACCAACGGCAGTCACACGGACTCATGTATTTCAATGGGACCGTTCACACAACCGTTGTTTCATCAGAGCGTGTGAAAGATCAGTGAGAAAATATGACATGTTCTATTTTGCTGCGTCTCACGCATCCCTCCATAGACTAGTCCGTGACAACGCGCCCTGCATGGGTGCAACTCGGACGTGAAAAACTTCAGTTTTTCACATCCGAGGTTGCTGACGTTCCCAGTCTGAATGTAGCCTTAATGAGACATCTGGTCGGGAGTGGTCTGCAATACGCAGGTTAAATGCAACTACTATACAACACCAAAGTAATGACCGGTTACATGCACTTCACCATTAACATCGGCTACCTTCGCTGGCTCAGCATTATATTGGAGAGTGGTAATTTATTTGTTCGGGAACAAATTAACTTTCACATGTCGTCACACTCTGATGCTTTGTAAAGTGATTCTCCCGAGATAAGAACCTACCAGGTGATCACATTTCCGGATCTGCCAGTGAGGCCCGGAGTGTTTGGTTTCAACTGTGTTTTTATTGAAAATTTTTCTAAAACATACATATAACTTAGAGCAGCATGAAGGGCCATGCAATTCACATAGTAAGACAGTAACTTTCAATAGACAGACAAAACATTTGGGAAAAAACACAGGGGTTTAAGGGTGTGAGGGGGGGGGGGGATAGTCGGAGCTCCACCTACCACCTAATCTTGAGATCCCTGTATCCAATACTTGTCCCACGGATCCCACACCACTTTGAACCTGTCCAGTTCATTGTCAATAGAGGCCGTCATATGTTCCATTGTACGTATTTCCCTAATTCTAGTTACTAAGTCGATGTGGGAGGGAGGGGCTGCCTGGAGTGTTTGGTAGCCAGGCGAGATAGTCCATGACCTTAGATTAGGTGAGAAATCCGTGACCTTCATGAAAGATTTAGATCCACAACAGCCTGTACCAGATCTCCTTTATTTCTTACACTAGACTGTATGGATCTATGGAAGCACACAACGCATCAAAATTATATCAGTAGTTCTCACATACGCCGGATATGATATAAAGTAACATTCATATATTTGTATTTCAGCAAACTGCAGAGCGTTTGACTGGATGATGAAAATAAGTTTGTGGCGACAGAAGATTTTAGGACCCTCTCTGTAAAAAAAAAAAAAATGTTTTTTTTTTTTTTTTTTTAATGTACATTCTGTCTGTATTTTATGTATTGGCTAATTAGAAAATGTTTTGTAATAAATAATTCTGTATAATGTATTACACTGGGTTCACAATCGATGCAAAAGATTTACATGAAATATTTACAATGGCTTGTAATACTATAGACATTTGTTTATATACATTACAGGTGTGTGTGTGTGTGTGTGTGTGTGTGTGTATATATATATATGTGTTTATCTGCTGTCGGGTGAAAACAAGGATCTGACAAGTTGAATATTATAAAGGGGTTATCCGGGTTTTTAAAGTTGATGGGTAGGCCATTAATAAATCAGTAGGGGTCTAACTCTCACTCTACGTTCGTAGCGGCTGTGCAGCATTGTCCCATTACCTTGCACAGCCGCTATGAATGTAACAGCGGGTGCAAGTACAAACGAAAATGAAATTTATGTAAACAATGAAGAGGCTGCGGCGCGCGTATGATCACTGCAGTTGCCGAGAGTTGGACCTCAATCAACCTAATAAGGAAAGGCCATCAATTTTAAAAACCCGGATAACCCCTTTAATCTGTAAAGCATATTTAAAGTCACTGCTTAGCAAAGGGTGAGTGAAAAAAATATATAGATTTTGCGTAAATGCATTAATGAATAAAAGACATTGGGAAATCTATCTAAACGATAGAACTGCAGTGACCTCACATGATGTAGACATGTGACTGCATTCATCCTGTTCTCTGGTGTTTTGACCATTCAGCTAAGAATTTTCTATATGGGGCAATACAAATATTCAGTCGTATTATTTTTTTTTTTGTGTGCTTTAATTGACCCAAAGAAAAAAAACAAACATCTGTCAAACAGGAGGTGCACTAGTATGTGGTTTACTACAGGTCCAAAGGCAAAGTGCCCATAATCTTCATTAACCCTCCAAACCCGTACGAATTCTGTGCCCTGGGATCTGCCTGGTTGTAATGCAAGCAAACCACCAGGGCTTGAGAACTGGGTGGCTCCCAGATCTAATCATTGGGAGGAGCGTTCCATAAGGGCACTGCACCCCAATCGACGCGAAATGAATAGGCTGAATCTGTGTCTGGAAGCAGCGAATATATCAAGATCCGATAAAAGTCTTTGCCCTTATTCAGACAAATGTTGAAATTGTCCGTGTGACGGATGGTTTTTTTAACGGCCGTCACACGGCTGCATAAGAATCAATGTATTTCTATGGGGCTATTCACACGGCCGTTCTTTTAACGGACCGTGTGAAGGCCCGTGAAAAAATGAGACGTCCTATTTTTGGCTGTTCTCACGGATCCCTCAATAATCAAGTGTATGAAAACTGGTCCCACGCGGATGCAAATTGGCCGTGACAAAAGGCAGTTTTTCACGGCCAACTTGACACACTTTCGTCTGGATAAGGGCTTAGGCCGAGTTCACATGTCGTGGATTTTTCACTGCAGATTTTATACTTTGCAATGGAAAAGATGAGATCTGTGTTGAATCTGCGACGTGTGAACTTAGGCTATATATATATATATATATATATATATATATCCGTATTGTAGATCTGTAATACGTTGGCAATAGATATTGATAATCCCTCTGTATGCAGATATTTGTAGGATCAGAGGGAAAAAAAAAATATATGGGGGCTGTTCCATTAGGTGCAGTTTTTCACAGATATGGTATGTCCACACGTTGCAGTCAAACTGTAGTTCATTTCCAGCAGTTTTTGCAAATTTGTGGCATTTTTGGCAAAAAAAAAAAAACCCCGAACCAACGTGACTGCATCATTTGATCGTACCCATATTCTGCCTGCCTTCTCGGGAGGTTGGGGTGCTGTATGGACTGTGTGCCACCATACATACTCTGTGCATATGGCTTTGGTGTGTGCATGAGGCCATAAAATGGGTTTTCCCTATTCAGACAACCTCTGTCCTTATCCCTATTAGGACATATGCATGTAAAAACGGGGGGATTCCCTTGCACTTGACACCCCCCCCCCTCTTTCTATAAGCCAGATCGGTTAACTGTTGGCTAGCAGCAGTTCCCGTTCTGGAGCACTTGAGCTGTCGCTGTATTACTTGGACTGTTATTCCGGCATTGTTCAGACAGTTCAGGTTTTGAATGTGGTTTGTTGTTTTGTTTTTTAACCAAAACCAGAATTAGATTCAGTAGAGTAGAGCTAGAAGACCTCCCTTTATACACAGTTGAGTCCCGTTATTATGACCATCAGCAGCTAGATGGGTTGGGAACGATCAATAAGGTGCTGGTCGGGGGTCTCCGGTATCTGGCGCCACGCTGACTGCAGAGCATCACACATTTGCTGGAGGGTGCGTGGGGGAGGATCCATAGAGCAAACAAGACGATCGAGGTCCCACAAGTGCTCAATTTGGTTCAAGTCTGGCAAATT
Organism: Rhinoderma darwinii; assembly: GCF_050947455.1. Lineage (NCBI taxonomy): Eukaryota > Metazoa > Chordata > Amphibia > Anura > Rhinodermatidae > Rhinoderma > Rhinoderma darwinii. The sequence continues at coordinate 73,313,964 of NC_134698.1, read as the reverse complement.
AGGGGGCCAGGGAAGTACTTGGAAGTCTTGGTCGTGCTCTTCCAGCCACTGTCGGAAATTTCTAGCTGTGTCACATGTCGCATTGCCTTGCTGGGATCCCCCAGACCATAACGCTGCCGCCACCGGCTTGTGTTCTTCCAGCAATGATTGCCGGGTGTTTGTTCGATGAAGCAGAAACCGTGACTCATCGGAGAAGACAACCCTGTGCCAATCATCGGTGGTCAAATTCCGATACTGCCGTGCAAATTGAAGCCTTTTTTCCCCGATGCACCTTTGTTACATAGGAGCAGTGACCATCCGTTGGCTTTGGAGCCCCATACGCAGTCGGGTTCCCTGAACTGTTGTGTTAGACATGTCCGGTAGCCCCCTGGTTGATATTCGCGGTGAGCTGCTCCACTGTAGCGCGTGGTTCGGCACTCGCACACTCTTCGTAGCCGACGTTCTCCCACATCAATGGCACGTGGCGCTCCGCAGTTTCCACCTCGGTTATTCCCAATGCTGCCATTTGTCCACTCACGATACACGTTCACCCCAGCAGCACGCGAACAGTTCACACACTGCGCTGTGTAAGAAATACTGACACCCCGGCCCGAAAACCAATAATCATCCCTTATAGCAACTCTGATAAATCTCCCGTTACCCATGACAACAACGAGTAATATGTGACCAGACAGCCGACCACACGCCTTATATACCCACCAAGCCAGGACACATCACTTCCTACATGGGCTGCGCGCTGCCGACGTCTAAAGTAGGAGGTGATCATAATAATGTGACGTGACTGTATATTTCTTCTGTTTAGGTTCTGGTCCTAGTTTTGGCTTAGAAAATACATGTGAGATCTGCACTGTGTGAACAAGGCCTCATACCCCTAAAAAAAACAAAACGAAAGCAACTGTTTCCCAGAATTCTCGGGAGCAGGACCTCACAGCGATTCCTCTGAAATTGAATGATGTGATGAGACAACCGCTATTTGTGCCGCCTGTGATTGTCTCAATCTTGAAGACTATTCTGAAGATCATTTCTGTGACTTCTTCCTGTTGGTATTTCTTTTTCTTGGCCACTTTCTAATCTTCACTCTATATGTGACAGGGTCATAATTTGTTCCCATTACCTCCATGACTGGCAGCCCCTGCTGGCATATAACGCTACAACAGGTGTGGCCCACGCTAAACATAGCATAAGAAGCGCTGCAGCTGTTGTAGATCTCTGTGGAGGCACGTTACCGCAGTGCATACTGGGACTTGTATTTCTCGATCAGAGCCATCTCCCATCATGCCTGTATCTACACATCCCATGTACGTGCACATGTTCCGTTCTCTAGCCGCGCTTCCTCTGTAAATAACCGCGGTGTTTGCTCACTATGTCAACCAATGCAATGCTTTGTCTTTATTGGCTGGGCGGATGACTTCCGCACCACGTGTTATCGCCTCGGCCAATCACTGCCTAGTCGCAGGTCTGTTCTGATCTCATCACCATGCGCCCGTCTCCTAGGTGATCAGTCGTAGAGTAGAATGGCGACGAAGCTGGAGGAGCTCAACGTGACCTCGGAGGAGCTGGAGCGGTTTAAAACCGCCTTCCAAGATGCGAGGTTCCGGGAGCTTTTCTCACAGTATGCGGAGGAGATCAGCGATCCTGAGAACCGGCGGCGCTATGAGCAGGAGATCAGTGAGATGGAGCGGGAGAGAGGGGTGAATATCCAGTTCATCCACCCGGAGCCCGGGCATGTGCTGCAGACGAGCGTGAATGGGCGGGAGACGTGTTATCTCAACGTGTGTAGTAACCCGTTGGTCCGTAAACCGCGCTGTGAGCCCGGCACAGACCAGGAAGGCCGGTCTGGACAGCACTGGCGCCTCCCCTGCACCCTGACGCCCCCTAGAGAGGAGCTCAGTCCAGGGGGCACCAAGGAGGTAATCTATGACGTAGTCTTCCACCCGGACACCATACTCTTGGCCTCCAGGAATGATAAATTCCGCTCCATGGTGGATCTCACTGCCCTGGACACCGTGTCCCAGCAATTCAATGTTCTTCTTGATACCAGAAATGTCCGGACTTTGAGTGAAAAATATAAGGGGGTCCCGCAAGCAACTGTGATCCGCAAACCCCTTGCTGGAGACACCCCCAAACTGCAAGACCACAACGACCCGCTCCGCTTCCCCTATCCTTATGACGTCCCAGAATATCAGAACAAGAGCCGGAAAAACAGCCGGCACCCGCCCAATAAATCCCATGCTGAATGTAAAACGCTGTGCCCTGAGCCCACCGTCCCCCGTTACACCATCAGACACCGCTCCTATGTGGACCTCCAGGATTACCGAGACGCCAGGGACTCTGCGCCCAGTCCGGTGCCGAAGGAGCTGGTGATTACTGTAGACTTGCCCTTGCTGAGCTCCGCTTCTGATCTCGACCTTCACATTGAAGGAAAGAATCTCCGACTAGAATCCCAGAAACCGGCATATAAACTGCAGCTCAAACTACCGTACCTGGTGGAGGACGAGCGGGGGGCGGCCCAGTTCAATAAGATTAAGAAGCAGCTGGTGATTACGGTGCCCGTCGTCCAGCAGAATATCCTCAAACTGATGCAGGATCACACGTCCGAGTCTGAACCAACAAATCAACCCACCAGCCAAGAACAAGAAATCTCCCCCCAGCCCAACGTGACCACGGAGCCCCCCACAACAGAAAAGACTCAAGATACAACGGCAGATAGTGACCAACAAAGTTCCCTGAGCCAGGACCCTCCCGAATGCCCCATATTCACTTGTTGCCAGGACGCCACGTCGCTGACTCTGGTCATACATGTGAAAGATATTGATGAGCACAGTATAAGTTCCGAAGTCAGCAGCTACCAGTGCGAAATCCGGTTTTGCGTGACGTTTACCAACATCCCTTACGTTTTATTTGTAGAATTTCTGCCGCAGTATAACCTGAATACAAATGATATTGCTGTGAATGTATCGGAGGACAACATGGTTATTGAGCTGACCAAATCCTCGGAGTGCTTTGGACTATGGAAAAATCTCTACTTTGGTGTAAATAGCAATTCTATGCAGGTAATTCTATGTTCTATAATAGTAAGACACATATTATTGGGGTTGGGTTTTGGGTGTATTTTCCACTCCGTCTTCCCACACAATAGGGATTAATCCCAGCAGAGGGAAGTGTGGACAGCATTTATATGGTCAGAAGAGTGCAAACTATCTGGATGTCCATACTTATGGGGGGAGGGGACTTGGATGTGAACCATCTGGTGAGAGGCGCAACTATAGATTTCAACCTGTGCCATTCTTTGTCCTGCCGGAGATAAGCGGCGCTAGCGTGGTATTACTGTGGCTTATCTCTTTCTCCTTATGGCAGTAGTTAAACAGATATCCAAAATGTATGGCCAGCTTTATTATTGACCCGGCTGGTATATGAAGTTGTAAAACTAACTTCAGGGATTGCAGTATTTGTAGTTCCCTAAGAAGTTGCGCTTTTAGTTGACCACATGCAGTTACGTATTGATAGTGCTGCCATCTATTGGTGGTGAGCTATAAGCAATAACCGATACCGCAAAGGCCATGCAGTATATATGTATCAGGATTTGGGTCAACATTGAATTTTATTGCGCTATTTTATTTTCTCTCACTTTTATTTTTGGGTTTATCCAGTGCCTGTTTATTATATATACTTTGTATCAATCTTAGATATATTAGATCTTGTGGGTATATGCAATTAAGAGGCTGGGTGGGTATTTACTAGCACATAAGTAGGTCTATTGGGGTGTGTGTATCTCTATGTGTATCTATATCTATTATTTTTTTTGTGGCGTCGAGTGCTATTTTTATTTTGTTTTTCATTTTGATTGTATTACCTTGGTATATAGGAAAGTACCGTAATCTTTCACAGTGAGGCTGTGTTCACACGGTGCTTTTTTGCGGGGTTTTTAGCATGTGGTTTTTGTTTTGGCAGATACAACTCCCATGTCTCTCAAAGGGCGTTCATCAATCTAAATGAAAAAAACAACGCACAATGTGAACCTATCCTTACAGTGATTTACCTCCAAAAGTATATTGTAATTGAATTTAACTTACTGAGCCGTACAGCCTCTATGTACTGCTGTAAATACTCAATCAGGCGTCTTATGTACGGCGACATTCTCCCCTAGAAACACTAGTTCTGTCCATACAATGTCATGGAACGTGGTAATATGGCCGTGTGAAGGAGTCCTTAGGCCTTGTTCACACACTGCAGATTTTGCATGTATTTTTTTTTTCCAACCAAAACCAGGAGCAGAACCTAAATATTAGAAATATATAGGATGGTCTTATAGGTCTGCTCCACTGGATCCAATTTTTTGTTTTGGGCTTAAAAAATGCATTCAAAATCTGCACTGTGGGAACAAGGCCTTTAAAGTTGGAGCTTCAGAGGGGTGTTAACCAATCACATTTACTGTTGCTCAGCAGGTCACCAATCAGCTGTCGGCATGTGGAGGAAGCAGCTAAATATATTGTAGGAAGGGCGGGTACATCTAAGCAGCCATTTTTAATTAGGTTAACATGGCAGACCTCCTGAGTTTCATGTGTAAGGGGTTTGAAGTTTTTTTTCGAATCCCCCTTATCCGTGCTGCTCTTGCATTTTATTTTCCCAGGCCTACGTTAACGAAAGTCATGGAAACAAAGCAGCTGAGGGGTTGTCCATTGTGAGGTAACGTGATCACGTTGGTTCCCTGGGGGTAAAACTAAACAGGTTTCCCTAACAAATACCCTCTCATTGTTTAACTAGCGAGAATCCCCACTGTGTGTACGCGGTTTTACGCAGGATGTTACCCGACACTTGTTTGTTTTTTTTAATCTGTAGGAAAGAAGGTTTATTAATGAAGACAATGTAGCAGAGTTCTTAGAAAGTGGTTTACGCCCTTCTACTATTCCATGGTCAACTCTAGAGGATCAGCCGCTGATAAATGTCCTGGACATGACTGACAGAAGGACCCACATCCAGCTGAACGTAAGCCCTGACCTAAGACGAGGAGTAGAAGTGAACGCTGTGACGGAATAGCGTGTATATATATATATATATATATATATATATTCTTACTATGCGTGTTGTGTATGTATAGAACACCTGAACAATTGGCGTATTCTGATCACACAAGTTATCGAGGTGTAGCCTGCATTCAGACTGCGGCCATGTTTTAAAGGGGGTATTACGATTTCAGACATTTGACATATCCCTATGGATGCCATAAATGTCTGATAGATGCGGGTACCAATCTCGAGACCCTGTCTGGTGAGATGACTGCTGTATCCAGGTGTGGAATCATTGCAGAGGTGATCAGGGATCCGGAAACCACTGAGCTACTCTGTAAGGCCTCATGCACACGACCGTAAAAAAACCCTCAGTTTTTGCGGACCGCAAAAATGGACCCATTTACTTTCATTGAACGCGGACATCTTTCCGTAGCGCTATGGATGGGCGTCCGTGCCGTAGAAATGTTCAGAAAATTATGGAACATGTCCGTTCTTTTGCATTTTGCGGGCCGTGCTCCCATACTTAGTATGGGAGCACGGCCTGAAAATGCGGGTGACAGCTGGCCGTGCCCGCAATTTCGGGCACGGTCGTGTGCATGGGGCCTAAGGCCTCATGCACACGACAGTATTTTCATCTATCCCGAAATACTGTCCGTAAATACGGATCAGTAGGCATCCGTTATTTCATCAGTATATACGGATGGGTGTCTGTAAATACGGTTCGTATTCCATATGTATATACGGGTCTGTGAAAAGAGGGAGGATGCAAATTGTCATCAGCATGTTGCATAGCAATACGGACGGTATACCATGCACATGCGTATACCGTCCGTATTTACAGAAGCTCCCATAGACTTCTATGGGAGAGTCCTTGCCCTAATTACTGACCAGAATAGGACGGGTTCTATAACTTTTTCAGCACGGACACCCATCAGTAAAAATACTGAAAGGTGTCCGTGGCTAATAGAAATGAATGGGTCCGTAATTACTGATGACAAATATGGTCGTGTGCATGGGGCCGAACTCCCATAAGTGTGTGTGTTTTGAGCCCCCCACAGCGGACAGCTGTAACCTTTGGGGAAACTTGGCAGTAAGGGTATGTGCACACACACTAATTACGTCCGTAATTGACGGACGTATTTCGGCCGCAAGTCCCGGACCGAACACAGTGCAGGGAGCCGGGCTCCTAGTATCATACTTATGTACGACGCTAGGAGTCCCTGCCTCGCTGCAGGACAACTGTCCCGTACTGAAAACATGATTAGAGTACGGGACAGTTGTCCTGCAGCGAGGCAGGGACTCCTAGCATCGTACATAAGTATGATGCTAGGAGCCCGGCTCCCTGCACTGTGTTCGGTCCGGGACTTGCGGCCGAAATACGTCCGTCAATTACGGACGTAATTAGTGTGTGTGCACATACCCTAACTGTTCAGCGTAGCCCGAAAAATGATAGAAATGCATTGTGTCTATTAGACCATTTGTGACGCAATGATTCCTCCAGTTATTTAGCGTAGCGCTAATCTTCTGCCCCACCGCCGTTTTCTTAACCGCTCTGTCTCAAAAAATAAAATCAACAGACCCTAAAACCTTCCCCAGTAAAGTGTAACAGGATCAACATTTTCCTATTGAATAATTCACGACTTGTTTGTTTCACCTACAGAAACCTGAACTGGAAGAAGAACATTATCCGACTGATAAAGAACAATCTTCAGAAGTGATCGAGGTGCCGGAGCAGGTCAGCCGTCAGTCAGACAACTCAGGTCCATCTGACACTGGTGAAACAGCAGAGGAAGGACAGCAAAGTCCACACCTGGCGATGCCACCGTGTCACACCTCACCCACTGCACAGACTTCTGCCCAGCCGCTGGATACAGATGACTTCTCCGAGGAAGATGAGGGGATCTGCTTCAAAGAGATTACAGCAGTCGGAGAATTTGATGAGGATGATCTCCCGGAGGGTACGGAACGCAAACACCCCACACCCAAATCTTCCATCACAGAGCAGATCCTAAAGGAAGTCGATCCCTCAGATGGCTCCGCCCACATCCCCTCCGACCACAGAACGCAATGTGCCTTCAAGTTTGAGAACGCCGTGTTGTTTGATTTAGATTGATTGTTACATGAAGTTTAGTAAGAATAAGTTGTGTTATAAACTGTAGGTAGTTTTATTTGTGAGGTGATATGCAAATCAGTGACTACTTGCAGGTTGAGTTTTTGATTTTTTTTTTTCTGTTTTATAAAATGTCTTATGTTTGATTAAACCTGTAGCAGCCGATACTGAGCTTTTATTTGTTTGGTATTTTTTTTTTCTCTCGTTTCTTTTGACGTGCCAGAAAATACGAGTGGGAGATCTGGGGGCTGAGCCCCCTCACAATCTCTGTAATGGAGAGAACGGAGTACTCTAAAGTACCAAGTCAGCTGCTGCTGTGAAATAGACTAGAAGGACTCTGAGGAATGCACCAGCCCCTTCATTTTAGTGATCTGTGTGGGGGGGGGGGGGATCCCCACCTATACGATCCTCTCATATATAAAACCACACATTTACAGAAATATTCTGGAGAAAGCTAATGTGATGCTGTGGGTGGAGCATGACACAGGGACTCTCTGGTGTATATTGGCATCCCTCCACTAGGAGTAACGGTATCAGTTTTGCTCTGTTTCTTTTAAAGAGGTCCTGTCCACTCCTGCCACCTGTTTTGGTAACGACTATTTCCCAAAAAGTAACAGTTCTGGAGACTTTTTCTTTAGAACACTGCATTGTGTCATTCCTCAGTTATTCCTCCGGGAAATGTATGAATAAATTAACAATTGGGCAATATCTTTCTTCTGGTCAATAGGGTTGTGTCCCTATACGCTGATTGAAAGGCACATGCCCCATGGACAATAGGACTGGAAATGCTCAGTTGTCAATTTCCAAGAAGAATAACAGCGTAATGGATTATACAGAATTGTTCTAAAGGAAATGTAAGTATTTACTAAAACAGACGAGTCAGGAGAGCTGTCTGGTCCCCTTAAAAAACAAAACAAAACAAAAAAAAACACAACCCCTCCCCCCTCATGACTGTAATACAATCATAGCCCGGCTCTAACGGCGGAGATCAGAGAACCTCTCATCTCCGCCGCTATTCCCCTGAATGCTGCGATCAAAGCTGACTGCAGCATTCAAGGGGAAAATGAGAAGGGGGGGGGGGATGCCCCTTGGATTGCATCACAGAGAATCCCTATGATGCGATTGAGGGACATGCCATATATGGGCAGACAGCCCAGGGTCCATTGAAGGATCCCAGGGCTGTCTGACCATATTACCTGTTAAGGCATGCTAAGGTATGTCCTAACAACTGCCTGTGTACTATCAGTATATAGATATATGCCAGTACATTAAAGTAATGTTAAATAAAGAAAATACACACTTTTTACAACAAACATTAAAATAAGTCAATATATAAAATACATTGTGTCGTTGCGACCGTAATAACATTTATAGCGTCATTTATGATGTTTACGCGGTTCTAAAATAAACTGCTTTCTTTCGCTTGTTATTGTGAGGCACGAGGTATTATGAATTTTGCACCTCCATGTGCCTCACATTAATAGTAATTAACCCCATCATGTACCTCACACATTAACCCAATGTCCATTATGACTGAGGAACATGATGGGGTTAATTACTATTGTGAGGCACATGGAGGTTTAAAATTCACACCACGCACCTCATCAGAAAATGGCACTTTTTTAAAAATTTTTATTACTGTTGGCAAAGTATAGTTTTGGTCCAAATTCTGGTATCGTGACATCCCCACCTGCTTCTAGAAGATGGTTGCGCCTTAATTAAAAGTTATTGTTTTGTGTGCTAGAGATTGAGATTTCTTGGGCTCGTTTACATGATTGCATTTTTTGGTCCATGTTCCTTCTGTAGACTTCTTTGCCAAAACTGGGAACAGATCCCAGCAGAAAATAGCAAAGACTAAATATTCAGCGATTATAGGGGCCAAAAATAAGACTAAACCAACCCTTCTAGGAATTCATCGTTTCCTTTCTGCAGATAAAGTTGAACTGTTATCAGTCATTTATAAAGATCTTATTCCACGGGCCAAAGATCAGACAAACAAGTCTTCATATAAACGCTCATTCCCGATCATTGCTCCGTGTGATAAAGGCAACCGTCAAAGAACGGGCAAACGCTCGTCCATCAACTGAACTGCTCTTTTATGCAGAATTGTCTTTGTTGTCGGCAGCGCGTCTCCTTGTGTAGGCGGGAGATGCCGCAGCCAACAATGTGTGAGGACAAGCGCTCGTCCCTATACATATCCAATCATTGCTCCGCGTGATAACAGCAAACGAGCGCTGAATAACAAGCTGTCTCGCTGATCGCTGCTCTTAGACAGCCGAGGGAACTCTAAGGGTATGTGCACACACACTAATTACGTCCGTAATTGACGAACGTAATTCGGCCGCAAGTACCGGACCGAACACAGTGCAGGGAGCCGGGCTCCTAGTATCATACTTATGTACGATGCTAGGAGTCCCTGCCTCGCTGCAGGACAACTGTCCCGTACTGTAATCATGTTTTCAGTACGGGATATTCGTCCTGCAGAGAGGCAGGGACTCCTAGCATCGTACAGAACTATGATGCTAGGAGCCCGGCTCCCTGCACTGTGTTCGGTCCGGGACTTGCGGCCGAAATACGTCCGTCAATTACGGACGTAATTAGTGTGTGTGCACATACCCTAAAAATCGTAATTTGCTCGGTGTAATCCAATTTATCTGACCATCCTTAAGTTTTCCTGCCTCAGGACATTAATGCATTGACTAAATTGGATGAGGGGCGGGTGACTAAAGACCTTTTTGCATGGGCCAATTATCGGCCGATGAACGAGCAAATGTTCGTCAGCTGATCGTTTATGCAGCATGAAATATTATCGTTGTCGGCAGCACATCTTCCTGTGTAAACATGGAGACGCGCTGCCGACATGATGGAAATGTATGGAGATGAGTGATTGTGGTAACGATCGCTCGTCGCCATACATAGCGCCTTGTGAAAGGAGCAAACGAGCACCGATCAACGAGCTGTCTCATTGATCGGCGCTCGTTTACACGGCCCACGTCGGTTCGTGTATGAGGACCAATACTACAGAACATAGAAGCTCTCAATAAAATACTCTTGAAGACAATGAGCCGCAGTCATGGAAGTGTTACCCATAGCAGCTAGATACAAAACAAAGAAAACAGGTTTGAAAATAAAAAGCAGGAATTTGGTTGCTATGATAGTTACCACATTGCACTAAATTATTCACGGCTACTGAAAAACTACAACTCCCAGCATGTCCTGAAAGCCTTTAGTTTTGAGCCAGCTGAAGAGCCAAAGATTGGAAACCACCTCCATTATAAAAAATGTCTCATATAATGCTTTTTGTTTTTTCCTTCCAAAACGTTTTTAATTTTCGGTCGACAAACCTGTAGGTCTTGTTTCTCGCAGCACAAGTTTTCCAATCCTAAAAAAAAAAATTGATGGCTTATGCTTAGGATAGGTCATCCATATCTGATTGGTTGGGGTCTGACTCCCGGCATCCCCACGGATAGCTGTTTTGAAGGGGCTGTAGCGTTCGTACAAGCGCCGCTTCCCCTTCATTACTTTTACTGCTCACATTGTGAATCGCTGACACTTGTAGTGGTGACTCACAGTATTACAGCCTTCACTTGAATGGGTCAAGGCTGTAATACCGTGAAACGCCACTATAAGTGTCGGCGATTCACTGTACAAGCAGATAAGGCATGAAGGGGGAAGAATCGCTGCGGCCCCTTCAAAACAGCTGATTGGTGGGGGGTGCTGGGAGTCCTGAGAATAGGCCATCAATTTTTTAGGACTGGAAAACCCCTTTAATGGCACCATTTAATGGATGATATAAGGTAATGAAAAACTACAAATTGTGGGGTGAAATGGGGAAGTTAAAAAAAACAAACAAACCAGCAATTACCCCATTGTCTTTCAGGTTTTGATTTTATGGCTTTCACCTTGCAGTAAAAATGACATGTTAACTTTCTTCTGCAAGTCAATACGATTACGGCGATACCAAATTCATAGGTTTTTCACTACTTTTAAAAACAATTTTGTTGAAAATAATTAGGTTTTGTGTCGCCACATTTTGAGACCCGTAACACTTTTTCTGTCGATGATGCAGTATGAGGGCTTGATTGTTGCAGGACGAGCGGTGGTCTTCATTGGTACCATTTTGGGGCGCATGTGACTTTTTAATCACCAAAAAAAACAGCAGTTTTTTTCTCTTTTTTGACCATTTAGCGTGGGGATAAATGACTTTGTAAAAGTTCAGACTTTTACAATACAGAGACAGTGATACCAAAAATCTTTATTTTTTTTTGTTTATTGTACATAAGCCCCTCCCCCCTGTAGATTGTGCAATTGGGA